>NC_056735.1:1882679417-1882984417 GCF_019279795.1 Protopterus annectens
GGACACCAGCCATAAACACACTATACAATAGAAGGATGGCGCCACTACATGATACAACAACCTCCCAAAATGTGAAGGCACCACTGATGAGTATTGGATGACAACTACAGGCACCCATATGATTGTATAAGGCCATCTTTGAGAGAGGATTCCACAAGCCACTGAGGATAATCACAAGGCTGCCTGTAGTTATGTTAGTAACGTGAGTGGTACTACCCAGATATGCTCAGAGGTAATACAATATGTCACACAAAATATAAAACACACAGACATTGCCATCATCCTAGTGGACAGGTTCAATGCTGCCTTCTCTCCCCACCACACCAAAAGGGAACATATGTCTCGCAGCACAGTGCTTCCCCCCCTGACATCACAGATGCTCAGGTAAGAGATGCCCTTCCCAAAGCAATAAACACTGCATCAATGGGACCAGACAGTGTCCCAGGCTGTGTCCTACATGAACCACAAGAAGAGCTACACCCAGACATAACACCACTGTTCAATCCCAGCCTTAATACACGATATGTGGCCAGAGAGTGGCATACAGCAACAGTGGTCCCTCAACATGCAGGTGGTGCTGTCACGGATCCTGGACACTACTCGCCCCATATGTCTGACTAGCTTTGTCTGCAAAGCTATGGCAAGGATCATCATGAACCTCACATATCTAGATATTGTGGACCTACAGACATGTCACCATACACAGTTTGGCTTTGTCAATGGCAAATCCTGCCTATCAAACCTGTTTGCTTTGTTTGAAACAGTCACCAAGGCCACTGTCAAGGGGTAGGAGGTCCACACAGCCTACCTGGACCTTGCATAAGCCTTGGATACAATACCCCACTTGTGCATTCTAGGAAGCTCACCAGTGTACATAATAACCCCTATGTCACTATGGGTATTGCACAGTGGCTCAAGGGCAGAACACACATGGTAGAATTGCTGGAGCCATGTCAGCCTCCAACCTGGTACAAGTGGTGTCCCACAAGGCACAGTCCTAGGAGCTGTCATGTTCATTATATATTTGTCATAGGTACAGGCCAACATGGAAGTACTGTGGCTCAGCAAGTCGCAGGTGACTGCAGACCGAACACCATAATCAACTCAACAGCTAACACACGCATCCTCCAAATGGGACTCTTGCAAACACACGACTTGTGCCACAGCCATGGCCTCAACGTGAATGACAGAAAGAGTATAGTCATACCCTTCGTCAAACACTAAGTGACCACAATGTACCACATATGTGTTAATCCAGTAAGTGCAGACCAAGGAATTATGGACCTTGGGGTACGCAGGTTGATAGCATTCTACCATTTGACAACAACATGGACAAAGTGGTTAGGTAAGCATGTTATATGGGCCACATCATCATGGGATCCACATGTAGGCCAGGGGAGGACATTGTGCCCCTTTACTCATCCCTCATCATGCCCATAATTGACTATGATGAACCTGTCGGCATGCACCTTACCAGACACCTGCAGCAACTGGGGCTACCACATATGTACCTCGACAAGGGGATCAAAGTGCTCAAACAGATGCCACATACTGACTGGTTAAAGTAGCAGCAGCTCTACTCAGTGACATACTGCCTCTTCATAGGCAATCTGTGCCTGACATAGAAGGCCAGGTCATACCCTCACGTAATGGCCATGCTGCATCTCAGAATATCCAGATCCCACCAGGATACACGCTGGAAATACTTGAACCTCAGGAGTGATATACATAGGACATGGCGGAGGGGCACATTCACAAGTCAGAGGCTCCCTTCATTCCTGATTATTATCCCAATAGAGGTTAGGCGGACTGACTCAGTGACTATCTTCAAGAGCGATATTAATGACTGGATGTGACATTGTAGGGTTACCCTGGGTATCACTTATGTGTCACTGTGAGAAAGAGGCACAGTATATTAACCTTGGAAAAGGGCATAGCAAGACAGATTCACAATGCATGTTGAAAGGCACGCACATTCTGGCTAGGTGGATACATGCCCTGGGCAGATATCCCTGTACGAACCTATGGACCTATGTCTCTTTTTCACCATTGGCCCTATGTGCTGTCAATCACCAATGTAATCTCAATACTCGGTAGCATGTGCAAAGGTCAGTTGTCAGTCACCTCTATGGTACAGTTGTGGAATATGTGTGTCATGTAGTAATGTCACAGCTGCCACATGTACACAGTCAACCCTATCCCCTACCCATTGATGTACATCACATGTATGAGATGGAAACACATGGTCAAACTGTAACAACAACATACAAGTCAGTCAGATGCATGGACACATGACTCAGTCATTGTCCATGCCACCACAGCTGATGTGGGATGTCGCTCACTGGGATACGTGATAGGGAACATGGAAGGGATCACTGAGCAAGTGACACAGGCTGGTAGACCCCTGACCTTGGTTGGCATCAGACCCTCACCAGGGATTCCGACAAATTAATGAATGCTAATGAATAAGTGTAGCTACAACACCCTAGCTGAATGGTTCTTAGCATGCAGTCACTGCATTGCTATGGAATACTGTCTTACCACTCCCACAACAGGTGAGAACATGCAGCTCCTGTACATTAACAACATGTAGACTTTATGCCCCAGACCAGGTGTGCATCCCTCACTACTAGGCTGATAGCATCTACATCTCACACTGTATATACACATCCCACATGCAGCATCTGCACAGAAGACCACGGTCATAATGTTACCCTGTGCAAATACCATGTATTCACATGTGGCAGGCATCACACATGGTAACTATTGAAAGTCACAGGTACATATGTGTATTTGGCACACACATACAGCATGTGTTCATTGCCATAACCGGTGTAATCAATGTCATGCATTATTGTGAGGGACAACCCACACACATGGGCATTCTGTGTGTGCACAACACACATGGCATGTCTGTAATCAAAAGCCATACATAATTGTGATATTGTTTAGAAAGGGGTATGTGCATCCTGTAGTGTGTTTTCACAGTTGTCAAAAGGGATATATCAATCATACACACTTACCCCCCTTCACACACACTTGCCACCTGCTGGATTCAAACCCCTACCTTACTATGTTAAGACACTACAGACGGACACATTAGCACAGCGCGCTATTCGCATTACTGTGTAGTTTCCTTTCCCCTGATATACTTATAGGGTGCTGACATCATCAGAGTTTAGAAAGTGGAATGATCATCCTGTGGTGTGTTTTCCCAGTTGCCAAAAGGGATGTTTCTTTCATACACACTTACACCCCTTCACACACACTTGCCAACTGCTAGATTCAAACCCCTACCTCACTATGTTATGACACTAGAGACGGACGCATTAGCACAGCGCACTATTTGCATTACTGGGGAATTTCCTTTCCCCTGATATACTTATAGGGTGCTGACATCATCAGAGTTTAGAAAGTGGAATGATCATCCTGTGGTGTGTTTTCCCAGTTGCCAAAAGGGATGTTTCTTTCATACACACTTACCACCCTTCACACACACTTGCCACCTGCTGGATTCAAACCCCTACCTAACTATGTTATGACACTACAGACGGACGCATTAGCACGGCGCGCTATTTGGATTACTGAAAGAATCCTTTTCTCCAATATACTTATAGGGTGCTGACATCATCAGAGTCTAGAAAGTGGAATGATCATCCTGTGGTGTGTTTTCCCAGTTGCCAAAAGGGATGTTTCTTTCATACACACTTACACACACACTTACCCCCTTCACACACACTTGCCACCTGCTGGATTCAAACCCCTACCTAACTATGTTATGACACTACAGACGGACACATTAGCACAGCGCGCTATTCAGATTATTAAGAGAATCCTTTTCTCCAATATACTTATAGGGTGCTTACATGATCAGTGTCTAGAAAGGGGGATGAGCATCCTCTGGTGTGTTTTCACATTTGCTAGGGGTAACATTTGGACCAAGTGTGTGAGCATGCCCAGTTCAGCCTTCCCATGGCATGTTGTGTGAAAGATGTCTCATTTATCTAAGTGTGTGAGCATGCCCAGTGTGGGCTTTACATATGTTGAACTCTGCAGCCCATCACATTTGTGGATGAGTGTGACCTTCAACAAATACCTGCAGTTTATGGTTGTGTGTTCTGTGCCATGTTGTGTAGTTACTGTCCGAATGCTTTTGTGTGAACAAAACAGGGAGTATACTGTGCCTGCAGGTTTTGCATGGGATACTTTGCACACAATTGTCAACATCCGTTCATACTGACCTAACACTGTAGCACTGTCTAATGTAGTGTTTCAGTACTTTCACTGTGGTGGTCAGTATCCTGGGCTTTAGTCCTATCACTGCTTTACATTTCCATAGTGTGCACAACAGCCTGGTTAGGGTCCAGTTGTGCACATCTGCACAAAGGCAGTGCCTCTACAGACCCTGTTAATTGCTGCCCCATAAGCTTAACAAGTGTAGTCTGCAAATCTATGGAGAGGATCATAATTGAGCTCATAAACAAAGATATAGGGGACATGCAGACATTGTACCCATCCCATTTTGGCTTGGTCAGGGGCAGATCATGCCTTTTGTACTGGGTTGACATCTTCAAATTGGTCACTTAGGCCATTGTTGGGGAAAGGCAGTCCATACAGCCTACCTTGGCCTTGCAAACACTTTCAACACAATACCCCACTCAGGTATTGTGGAAAACCCTAACAACTGAAATGTAAACCCATATGTCACAAGATGGGTTGCAAACTGGCTTAAGGACGGGACCCACAGGGTTAGAGTTGCTGGCACTATGTTAGACTCCAGGCTGGTCACAGGTGGTGTCACACAGGGCTCAGTCCTTGGCCCCCATTGTTTGTCATGTACTTCCCAGAAGTACAGGCCAACATGGGAGGACTTTGGATGACAATGTTAGCAGATGACTGCACACTGGGCACCATAGTGGACAGTGCATCACACACAGATATCCTTCAGAAGGGACTCACAGTAACTGATAGCTGGTGCCAGGGCCATGGCCTGAAGTCAGAGTGCACAACATGTGTAGACATACCCTTCAGGAAAAGCAAGGTGACCCCAAGCTACCGTATAGGTGGAAATCCTCTAAGCACAGCGGAGGTTATCATGGACCTGGGGACCCAGGTTAACAGTCGCCATTCTTCTGAGACTCACATTGCTAAAGTGGCTAGGAAGACCTTCTACATTGCCCACCTGATCAGGATGGGATTCACATCCAGATCTAGTGGGTCATTGTTCCCCTGTACTCTTCACTTATCAGACCGGTGATAGAGTCGAATGCCCTATTCTGGCTGTATCTCACCCAACATCTGCAGCAATTGGAGACACCCTGACTGTCCCCCACCTAAAGGATCAAGGAACCCCAACAGCTGTCATATGCTGCCAGATTGAAGACACTCACACTCTATTCACTCACATACCGTCTGCTTAGAGGTGACATGTGCCTGACATGCGAGGCCATGTCCAAACAGAGATTAATGGGCATGCTCCACCTCAGACTCAGAAGATCCACCTGAACCACTAGTGCAGGTGACTTACACCTTAGCAGGGATGTATGTTGGACATGTTGGAGGGATGGAGTTATCACTCGGAGACTCCTATGCTGTGGAATACAATCCTGGTCCATTTGAGGCAGAGCACCTTGCTGGCTGTGTTCAAGAGGTATCTTGACCTAATGCTAGTCGGAGAATGTGTTTGTCCATCAACACATTGTAAGCGTAGTTTGACATGTCATATGTCTTGTTTAGTATACTGTGCCTCTGTCTACCTGTGACATAACATTGATACCCAGGGTAAACCTCCCATCTCCCATCCACTCATTAGGATTCCTGTTGAGGGACTCAACCAGTGTCTCTATGGACAACCTGTACTGGTAGTTTACTCATGTGTGGGGTGGCTTCTGTGTTTTGGATAATGCAGTACAGCCTGTCCTATATATGTCGGTGCTGGGGTTCAGGTCCCTCATGTGCATAGCTCCCTGCCATTCAGATTGTACAAGGTGCAGCATGTGCATTGATTCCAGCTTGGACATGGCTTTCTACATCAGGCACAGCTTGCATCTGGGTGGATAGCATGGCAGTGTGTGGAGCTGCACTCTGTTTAATCAGACTACACATTACATGTGTTCCAGCTCTGTCATACTCCTGGTGAGGTACTGTTGTGGACTTTACAGGTGCTGGATGTGTGTGCATGAGGTACAGCCCACAGGGGCTGTTGTGGTCATTTCTAATGCTGATGAAAGATAACTGCAGAACCAGAATGACCTCCCTTAGCTAGATGTCAGACAGCATGGACCATACAATCACAACTGAAAACAGGACCCTCTCCACAAAGGGAAAGTGTCCTGTCTGGTGGACCCCAGCCATAAACAAACTGTATGACAGATGAGGGTTACTAATGCAAGACAGAGCTACATCTCCAAAAGGGAAGACAGCTGTGATCAGCACTAGTAGAAAGCTACATTATCTCATAAAGACATGCAAGGTCAATTTGGGGACATAAATCACCAAAGACAATGAAGGTAACCACACTGCTTTCTTCAGTTATGTCAGACACCTGGTTGTGAACCCTCGGATATGCTCAGAGTTGGTACACAACAACATATATTCCAGTGACCTGACAGATATTGGCAACATTCCGCGGACAGCTTCAGTGCGATTTACCCCGTCCCTCACCCCCAAAACAAGATAGTTATCACTGCTGTATGTAACCTCACTGTCATCTTGGATGTCCATGTGAGAGCCACACTCAGCAAAGACAAGTACACAGCATCCATGGGACCTGCTGGTATCTCCAGTTGCATGCTATGTGAACTCCAGAAGGGGCTGGACCCATATATACAACTGCTATTTAACCTTAGTCTTGCTACAGGATATGTACCTGAACACTGGCATACGGCAACAGTGGTCCCACTCCACAAGGGGGATGCCTCTACAGACCATGGCAACTACCACCACACAGGCTTAACCAGCCTTGTCTGCAAAGATATGGGAGGAGTCATGGAGCTCTTACACAGACACATTACTGACCTACGGACCCTTGTTCCCACCTAGTTCAGCTTTGTACAGGGCAGATCCTGCCTTTTGCACCTTTGCACCCAAAAAGTACCTACCATGAAGATCAGGGTTCTTCAATACATGTCATATGCTTCCAGAATAGAGGAAGTCCAGCTTTGTTCAGTGTCATACCGCATACTTACAGGTGACCTATGCCTGACATACAAGACCATGTCCAATCAGGATTTGGTGGACATACTCCACTGCAAGCAATCCAAATCCACCAGAGCCATGAGAGCTGAGTATTTGAACCTCAGCACATACATGTATAGGACATGCTGGAGGGACAGAGTCATAACTCAGAGGCATCTCACACTCTAGCAGAGTATCCCAGTTCATGTTTGACAGAGTCCCTCACTGACTCTCTTCAGGAGACATCTGGACAACTGCATATGAGACGGAGGCACAGACTAGACAGAGACACAGTCATGTTATTCAATTACGTAAGGGGTCATAATGTGTCACTACTAAGTCAGAGGCACAATATTCAGAATCTATTCTGTACACTTATTACCACTATAAGGGGTGGCAATAGCCACATCACTATGGCTAGGCTTATACATGCACTAGGGCAGATAGCCTAGTAGTACACTATGACACTATGAAACACCGGTGTATGTGTAGCTATTGTCAATCAAACAGTATGATGTGGCTTGGGGGCTTGATATCTCCCTGTATTCCAACATTGTTTTGTCTATTCCTTCTAGCATGTCTAGGGATCAGTTGCTAGTGTCCTCTCCTGCTCAGCTGGTGAACCTGGGAATATTGAGGCACTGTTACAGTTGCCTCATGTACACTGACAACCCTCTCCTTCTGCCATAAAACACACATACATGTGAGAGATGCAACTATATAGCCAAAGTGGAGGCTGAGCTCTCTCAACATAGGACTAGCAAGACCAGAGAGAGGGTGAAGGTAACCACACACACATCTTTAATCCAGTCTCACATGGCACTGTCACAACTTAAGATCATACACATAGACACACAGAGACACTCTCGGAGGCTCTGATCAGAAGTCTACCAGAATGGCGGTGGCCACCACAGCAGACACTCACACAACTGCCTCCACAGGGCACAGCACATGCAACACATTGACCACAGAGTCGGTGTGCCAAACAGTCACAGCCCTTAAGGCCAAACACAATGCCAGACACACTTGTCATAGGTGACTCCATAGTCAGACACACTGATGTCCCACTCACCAGATCAGGTACAGAGGAGGTCACAGTAAGCTGCCTATCGGGCACTGGAATCCACCACATAATGCAAGCACTCAGGTCACTAAACCGCAAGTACAGGTCTGACCCAGTCATAATCCATGCTGGTGTGAACGACCTGAGATGTACCTCCCTGGACTACATGGAAAGAGACATAGAGGATCCCTCTGATTATGTAGGCCAGGCAGGTATGACCCTGACCTTCGGCAGTATCCTACCTTCACCAAGTATGATGCCACATAAACAGAGACAAGATGATCAGCTGTAGTATTTTGCTTAGACTATGGTGTCATTCTAAGGGGGTCCAATGTCTGTCTGCCTGGGATGACATGCTGAACAGGCCACGGTAATTTGCAAGGGACGGCTTGCACCTGTCACCCCTGGGCTTCCAGATTTCAGATGATGCTCTTGCCACCCCCATTGTGCCTTTTTTATGCAAGATTCAGATTCTACACCTACCACCCTAGAACACAGTAAAGGAAAGACACTAAGGGTAATGCTGCTCAATGCCCAAGGTCTCAACCTCAAGCTGCACACACTCTATGCCCTTCTCAGTATGTAGCACATTGATGTCTGTGCTGTGCCTGAAACCTGGTTCACAGCTTCTGACAGCACCCCGGCACTATCGGGTGTTACCTCATATACATTCCGGCACCAGCATCCCGACAACACCAAGAAGGATGGTGGGTGTCCATATTCATCAAGGACACCCTCACCTCATGGTTGGTGGCAACACACGATGCATTGGAGACCATCCAGGTGCCAGTGACCGTAGGCAAGACTGCTCTGCAGTTTGTAGCATGTTACATGCCACCCGCTCAAACTCAGGTACCTCACACAGCTATCCTGCAAACACTGAAGGGGATAAATGTATCTCCAAACACCATCCTACTGGGTGATTCCAACTATCCACATATAGACTGGGATCACTAATCATGCCACAACACTCTAACACAAAGGTTCCGCGAGTTCATACACTGAAATGCCATGGAACAACTGGTCCCAATCCCCTCAAGTGGAGGCAACATACTAGAACACATCATCACGAACATGGGGTCACACTGTTCAACACCAGACATATACCCATCATTGGTGAGATCAGATCATGGACTACTCTCAGTGGGAGTCCACATCCCACCCACACCCCAGATGGGAAATGAAACGGTGAAGACCTTCTCAAATGCCGACTTCACATTTCTGAGGACTGGTGTGGTCTCTTTCAAGGCCCCCAGGCCAGCAGACACCATTACCCAAGCCACTGTATCACTTAGAAATGCCTTCTACCAGCACCTCCAGGACTGCATGGTTCAGGCAATCCCAAATAATAATGACTCTTTGTACCACAGGCAAGCATCCAGTCTGGTGGACCCTAGCCATAAACAAGCTGTACAACACAAGGAAGGAGCTACTACAAGATAGAGCGTATTCCGTGGGGAAGACACCCTGCTCATTGTGAGTAAAACACTGGGTTCCCCATGCAATCATCCGAGGCATGTTTTGAGAGTAAACCCACTCAGGACTCCAGGGACAATCATGAGGCCTTTTTACCTATGTTTGAAACCTGGGAGGAAACTCCCAGATATGCTCAGACTTAGTTCAGAATAATGTTGATATCACTGCACCTACAGACATTGGCAACATACTGGCTGACAGGTTCAGTGCAGATTTCTCCCCTCCCCAACTGGGGGTATGTACACCAGAGGATTGTAGCCCCCAAACATCTCCACTGCTGGGGTGGGAACTGCTCAATCCAAGGCAGAAAACACTTTATCCATGGGACCAGATGGTGTCCCCAGTTGTGTGCTCCATGAACTCAATGAGTAATTACACCCGCAGTTAGGGCAGCTGTTTAATATTAGCCTCACCTCAGGATATGTTCCCAAGGAGTGGCATACAGCAATGGTGGACCCACTTCACAAAGGAGGTGCCTCCACCAACCCCAGAAACTACCATCCCATCAGCTTGACAAGCCTGTTCTGCTAAGCTATGGAGAGGATCATAATGGGAATTCTAAATGAAGACATAGGGGACTTGCAGACATTGGATCCAATCCAGTTTGGCTTTGTCAAGGGCAGATCATGCCTTTTAAACTTGGTTGACTTTCGCAAAACACTCACCCAGGCCATTGACGTGGGCAAGGCAGTCCACACAGCCTACCTTGACCTGGCAAAGGCTTTCGACACAATACCCCACTCAGGTATCATTGAAAACATCACCAGCTTAATTGTGAACCCGTACATCACAGCATGGGTTGCAAACTGGCTAAGTGACGGAACACACAGGGTCAAAGTTGCTGGTGCCAGTTCACACTCCAGAGCTGTCACAAGTGGTGTCCCACAGGGCTCAGTCCTGGGCCCACATTTGTTCAGTATCTACTTTTCAGAAGTATGAGCAAACACAGGAGGATTATGGCTGACAAAGTTTGAAGATGACTGCAAACTGGGAAGCATAGCTGGAAACCCATCTGACACAGACATCCTTCAGAAGGGTCTCATAGACACAGATAACTGGTGCCACGGCCATGGCCTTACATTAAACACTAAACAATGCATAGCCATACCCTTCAGGAAGAACAAGGTTACCACTACTTCCCATCTAGGTGGCAATCCTCTAAGCACAACGTAGGTTATCAGGGACCTGGGCACCCAGGTTGACAGTGACCTTTGCTTGACACTCACATTGCCAGGGTAGTTTGGAAGGCCTTCTACATTGGCCACCTCATCATGCAGTGATTCACATCTAGATCAAGGGAGGTCATCGTTCCCCTGTACTCATCACACCAATGATTGCATACACTGCCCCATTCAGATTGGATGGGCCCACAAATTCCTCGACAGGAGGTGAAAGGGTCTCAAACATATTTCTTATGCTGCCCGACTGAAGGAATTCCAGCTGTATTCAGTCACTTACTGACTGCTCAGAGGTGACCTGTGCCTGACATACAAGGCTATGTCCAACCCAGAATTTATGAACATGCTTCACCTCAATACCTCTACATCCATCAGAACTACAAGGGCAGGAGACCTAAACCTCAACACAGATATTAATAGGATGTGCTGGAGGGACAGATTCATCACCCAGAGAGTCCATATGCTGTGGAACAACATCCTGGTACATGTGGGGCTGAGCACCTCACTGGCTTTGTTCAAGTGAGATCTTGACCAATGGATGGGAGATTGCAGGTATACCCCAGGGATAACCTCAGTATCACTGCTTGACAGAGGCACAGCAAAATAATGGGCATATTATCCATCAACTTGCAGGGGTGGCAGAAGCCACAAAACTCTGGGCTAGGCTTATTAATGCCCTAGGGCAGATAGCCTAGTATGAACCTATGGACATAGGCCTGGGGCAGTTCCTGCTATTAGGACAGTGGTCTGCAGCAGGCTATATAGTAGTAGTCGGTTTTAGCCATTGGTTTTTGACCATGGCTATTCCATGTTGCTTCTTGTTGTGGTACAAACATGGGTGTGCGGTTATCCATGCTATTTATTGCTAGACACCCTCATTTTGTATCTTGTTCCATGTTTTTGCACATGTACATCACTGTATGACGTGCAGCTGTTTCCGCAGGGTCATATGCGTGGATATGGATGTTAGTTGGGGTCCTCAGGTGTGCATATTGTACATGATATTACATTACTTAACACATGGCATTCATGCCTCAGGTGGTGCTGCAGGGCCACCTCTGTCGGATACACATACTACACTCCCTGTACATTTGGAAGCAGGTTGTGTCATGTTAGGCATCCCTGTTACTGTATGAGTGAGTCAGAGCGGGTATCAGTCCCAGTGTTCCTACTGACCAAGCGTATGTGCTATCGTTGCCTCTTTGCCAAGGCCAGGGCATACTGGGCATGCCTCCTTCTGCCTACTGGGACAAGGTCAGGTTGTTCCTCCTCCAAGTCACCCCCTGCCTGTGGTGGCCTTGGCAATGATGGGGGGATGTTTGGCCCAGCCCTGTGCTGGTCCTGCTGCAGCTGTTTCCGCAGGATCATATTATGTAGCATAGCACATATCATGATCATTTGGGTACATGTAGTTGGTGTGTACTGCAAAGCTCCACCAGATGTGTCCAGACACCGGAACCATGACTTGAGCAGCCCAAACACACGCTCTATGATATTACGTGTTTGTGCGTGTGCCTCATTATGGCGTTCCTGTTCGGGTGTGTGTGCATTTCTGATGGGTGTCATCAGCCACGGCTCAAGTGCATAACCTGCATCCCCCACTAGGTGTCCGTGTGGGAAGTCCCCATTGGCAAATGATTGGTACAGCTGCGTCAGATGCCAGATGTGGGAATCGTGGTAGCTCCCAGGGCAGCCAGCACACACATTCATTATTATGCCCTGGGCATCACACACGACCTGGCAGTTGATGGAGGGGTATCCCTTGCGGTTAATGTAGACTCTACCCGCTCACCGGCTGGTGCTTTGATGCGTATGCGTGCAGTCTATTGCACCCAGCACCTCAGGGTATCCCGCTATTTGCTGGAAGAGACGATATTGCTGGCCACAACCTCACGGTCATTAGGGACATATATATGATCACTGACATGTGGTGACATGGCATCCAGGAACTGGTGCAGTACCCTGGAGGCTGATGCCTGAGATATCCCCATCATATCGCCAGTTGGTCTCTGGAAGGTACCTGTTGCTAGTATTCTTAGGCCAACACATACCTTGGTTTCCACTGGGATGGGTTCCCCTCTGTTGGTTCTGTGTGTGAGGTGTGGCCTGCACAGCTCAACAATCTGCTGCAGGAGCTCTCTGTCCACTCTATAGCGCTCTACTATCTCCAGCTCATGTAACCCATGGTAGGTGACCCTGGGCCTGTATACTCTTCTCCTTCTCCTCACTCTGGGTTGTCTGTCAGCGTCTGCATTGTCACCACCCTCAGCAATTCGCCTATGCCTGATTATAATAGCCATGGCAGCCCCTAGCATTTCTGCTCTGAGTTCAGCTTTTTTCAGTTTTCAATTCTGATAGCTTAGTTTCTGGCAGTATCTCTTGTGAGAAACAGCCTTCACTGCTCTTTGTTGTGTTTTAAGTGCTGGGCTGGGCTTCTAGTCTGCCTGTGTAATTGCCTGCTTGTAATTGTTTCCACCAATTAACTCCAGCAGTATTCCCTGGCAGTTTCCCTGTATTTTGGTTGTTTCCTGTTTCCTCTCTGTTTCCTGAGGGGGAGCAATGTGCACACCAGCTTAAACACACTCACAGTCACTTAAACGCGCACACATCCCTACACCGTGTTACACGCGCGCACACATCCTTACACGGTGTTAGCTAGGCTGATTCATGCTAAAACACGCGCACACTGCCTTACACACGTGCACGCCCGCGCAGACCATTGTAAACAGTTTGCAACAAGCTCCCACATGTTGAACCTGCCTTACATCGCACAAGCGCATGCACGTATATCAAGAAACTTTGAGTGTAGGGATAGCGTATACCCTCAATTTCTTGACTTTCCTAGTGTTCTGTTGGGACACACCTCCCTCCCTGATGTCTGTCTGTCATCTGTTACCTTACATTGCCCTCCAATCTGGTACATTTCTTTCTATCCTTCCCCCCGTGATGTCACCTACCTCTTACTCTGTTCCTCCCCTTCTCTAACTCTTACACTACTCAGAAAGTGCTCATTACCTATGTGGCAGTGTGATTCAGTATTGTAACCCTCATTTACATAGGATTGCCTAGTAATGCTTAGTTACATATCTTACACGGAGCTTCCCCCCCTTGACAACCACTAAACGGAGGTCATATTGTTTTTAGTCTGCAAGTCCCTCCATTGACATTCCATGTAATACATAAATCCCACAATTGTGGGTTTATAAGCTTCGGTTTTCAGTTTTAGGTAGCGCACCCCGTTTGCGCGGGTGTGCGCTGCAGTTAAACACAAAAATCCCGTGAAAAAAAAAAAGTTAAATAACTTATTTTTGCAACAACTTTTCATGCCAATGGCCACATATTTGGCCATTGGCATGCTTAATGACACATATGCACCCTTTATTTGGAGCTGACATAGCTCCGTTTTTGATTTTGCAGAAATGTACTCAGTTGTCAGCTGAGTACATTTCTGCAGCTAACACGTCCGTTACATGGACTGGTTTCTACTTCGTGGATCGCTCAAATACCTCATTTGCATATCTTGGAGCTGCAAATGAGGTATTGAGCATTTCCACGCCCAGTCCATGTAAGAGACGTGTTAGCTGTCTCTTACACGGAGGTTTGGGCTGTACCTGAATCGGGAGGCTTACACGGAGGCTTACACTACTCTTGAACTCCGTGTAAGCCTTCCTGAATCTGGCCCAGAGTGTCTGGGTTGGATGTGTTTTGTGCATTTGGTGTTCACATAAAAATTCAATATTTTTTGTACTGTGTGCATAGCTGACAAACAATAGAGGCTTTTGAATTTGAATGTATGTTAGTGTTCCATCCATCTCTATTAAATGTTAGCAAATTGCCATAAAACATAAATAGAATTAACTTTTTAGCCTTTAAGTGATTCAGTACAGAGTCCTTTAGTAAACATTATATTCATCTAACTGAGGATGGCACTAGAAGCATTGCAGACCAAATGATAGCTAAAATAGTTAGATAGACAGCAGTTTGAATATGAAATGCTCTAAATGCTCTTACTCTGAAGACTTATAGGTTCATAGGTTCAGAGGTGTGTACTAGGCTAA
The DNA here is from genome assembly GCF_019279795.1 of Protopterus annectens. Lineage (NCBI taxonomy): Eukaryota > Metazoa > Chordata > Ceratodontiformes > Protopteridae > Protopterus > Protopterus annectens. Next base: position 1,882,694,369 of record NC_056735.1, read on the forward strand.
TGGCCCTGGAGCCTTTACAAGCCTAGCCCATAGGATTACCCTGGCATCGTGCCACCCAGCTTTAGTTCCCAGTGCCTCTGTCGAGTAGAGCCACTGGAGTGATCCATGGGGTGAATTTTCTATTTCCCATCCACTCATTAAGATTTCTCTTGAAGAGGGCCAGTGAGGTGCTCTGCTTGACATGTATGGGAAGTCTATTCCATACCATGGGCAGTCTCTGGGTTATGAACCTATCACTCCAGCTTGTTCTGTTAATTGTGGTAATGAGGTTGAGGTCTCTTGAGTATGTATTGTGGAAGGATTGGGATTTCTTTAGATGTAGCATTTCTAACAGAGCTGGGTCAGACATGGCTTTGTAGGTCAAGCAGAGATCGCCTCTATTATTATCTTTTATCTCTGTGGGAAAGAGTGAACAGAACTGGTTTAATCTAGCTAGGGGCATTCCTACAAAACTGTTATTGTTGATTGGATAGGTTTCTGTTTCTCTACCTTTAATAGCCAGTGTTTTAAATCAGATATACCTATTTTGGAAAATAAACTGAATAGTTTATGGCTACAAATTGCTCTTAATATCATCTCTTATATGTAGTCAGCAATTCATATAATGTATCCAGAAGTCCTCTATTTATACACTTATAATCCAGTTATCTAAATATAAACCACATTTATAGCCTAATGACACCACCTAAGACTTTAATATTGATGTACAAACTTGGTGGCACATAACTCTCAACCTGCAGACACTGAGAACAGGAACAAAGTCCCAAGAAAAATTGAAAGATCCAGCCAAAATTCTGGACATATAATTAGCACAAAATCTGAATACCAAATAGCACATTACTCTTCCCACTTTCAATAGGAATGTGGGATACTACACAGAAACATATATTTAAAAACAGAGAGTGACAAAAATGATGGAAAAAATAAGCACATTATCAGTGAGACAGTGTTATATCTATAGATTTTAATGAACTGTATGGCAAAATTCTACCACACAAGGTTATTTATTTTTATTTCAGGAAAAAAGGGAGATGTAAGATGTGCATATTATATCTTTCTTTAAAGTTATTGGTGCCACTAGTATGTTGGTCATATAGTGCAGTTTTCTGTTTACTGGACAACTTCAAAAATCACAAATGATAAGGGGGATTCAGAAAAATGCATGAAGGAATAAATTCAGCCTGAAAACAGGGACATGCCTCCAAAACCAGGGACAACTTGTAAATAGGTAAATCAGGCCTGAAAATAGGAACACTTCCACAAAATAGGGACAGTTGGGAGGTCCAGGGTGGCAGTATAAAGAAATGGTGCAGGGCTAGTAAGAGAACTAATAACAGTACAGAATTATAAAAATAGTAAAGAGACTTTGAAGGAGAAGTACTTCCACTTCTGTCATAAAAATGTAGGATATCAATAATCTAGCAGTAAATCACAAAAATAATACTTAAATTTGGGTCTATATCAGAAGCACGAAAAGGCTTCTGAGCGAATACGGAAACAGCGACACATATTCATGGAATCGCATTTAAGTGATTCAATGAATATGTCATAGGGCAAGCAGATAGTTGGCCAACTTCATGGAGTTGCCCATTCCTTTCCTATAGTGCGATCTCGGAGTTGGTAAATTTAGTTAAGGGGGTGTGAGGGGCAGAGCCCCTACACCTGTTTATGGTGTTAAATTACTTTTTTTTAGTGAACGGCTGTGTAAGTTTTTTCCCTAGGGAAAAATTCGATTACGTGGCCATTCGCCATTTTCAGGTTTCATGCATTATGTGTCGACTTTTATGTAGTCGCAAATATGCATTTTCGGTTTTATAATATAGACCCCTTAAATTTATGGTGATTCATTTTTGAAGTTCAATGCCTCATTTTTGTGTTATCTCAACAAAAGATGAATAACACTGTTATGTCTTTCATATATTAAATTTATAGAATAAAGACCCTGCTTTACTAAAGAACCTAATTATCAAGAATAATTCTGTCTCCTTAGTGGCAGTCTGAGCAAGTATGAATTACTTTCATACAATTCCCCATAACTATATGAACAAAAGCAGCCATTATATAAAATGATTTTTGCAGCAGTTAGTTGATGTAAGAATTGTATTTAATGAGAATATTTTCATTCGGACAGGATGTACCAAAAAGCAAAGTACATTTAACAACTGACTGCTTCCATGGGCTTAGTGAATCAAGTTTAGCATGAGGGCAGGGTATGGACTTGTGCTAAACATTTTTATCTATGACCTTTTCCAGATTATTGATGAAGGACATTATTTTGAGCTAATAAAATTATAATGGTGTTACTTTTGTTTAGACTGAACATTTCCGACAATACTCTAAGTCAAAAAGCTAAAGTAACTGAATGACTTATATCAGTGATAATTATATCACAGGCTAATGAATAGATTTAGTGAGCTGGAGCTTTTAGTTCAGAGATACAATTATGTTGTTATTGCTGCAGGAAATACTGGGCAACCTCTGATTTAACACTTCAAGGTTTTTAGACTAATTACTTTCTTTGGCACCACCTAGCTGTATGTGTGTGTGTGTGTGTGTGTGTGTGTGTGTGTGTGTGTGTGTGTGTGTGTGTGTGTGTGTGTGTGTGTGTGTGTGTGCCCTTATAGTACAGTTGATGTAATGGTAGTGTTACCATTTAACAGGAAAAGGCAGGACGTTTACAGGAATTAGCTGCCTTTGGGAACTATACCAAGGCTACTATCCCTGCTAAGAGCAGAATCTGTGATGAATGAAGATGTCCCTGGCACACTTGGCTGGAACTATTAGCTTGCAGAGAAGAATCGACAACGAAAACATAGGATAAAAGATTGCTGCTTGTAAGCCTTTTTTTGCTATTAAACCTGTAGATGAAGACTCCAAGAACCTTGTTGAAAAGTACTAATGTTTGTAAGGCTTGCTATATTATAAAATCTAGACATGAAAGATTCATTTCTACCCTGATAGAAATGAACTGTTTTATTTTCTTTTACCTCATGATTTACTACAAATAATCATATTTGTTCCTTTTTCCTGTAAATATTTTTTTTCTCCTAAAGACAGAAATGGTGTTACAGATCATTCTTTGCTACACTGCTGGGGAATACTAACAGAAAAAGGAAATTGTGGCTTCTTAAACTTACCTGGAAAGTGCTTTGCTTGAAATTTTCCCTGACAAAAAAAAAAAAAAACATTATTTTTATGTAAAATGTGACTTCTTAAAAGCTACCTCTAAAGTGATTTGCTTGCATTTTTCTTCCTCCCTAAAAAGTGTCCGCACGAGACTCAAATACTGACTGCATGCTTAACAGACGTAAACCTCCTGAGTGCTACCTGTTAAAGTGGTAGGAACCTACACTGCAATCCATGTAAAGTTTTCAAATAAAACTGGAGAACTGTTAAACCCTTATGCCCATATGGGGATATAATCTATAATGCCCATTGCTGTAAAGAGGGTTGCTCTGAGGAACTAGTAAAACCCTTGCATCAGTACAAATAAGTATCCTGGACAAGGATCCACATGGCAGTAAAAAGGGGCTGTCTGGTAGCTGTTTACTCTTGGAGAAGCCAAAGCCATGTGGGTACTGAGCTGTACCACTGATTACATATAAAATTAAGAAATTGTTTGAGGACCTAATACATTCTAACAAGGCTGTTCACAAAAGGATTGCAGCCACTGATCAACATTATCTGAGCCTCTAGACTCCAAGAAAAGTGTGTAGCCATGGATCAACACCTGTTAAACCTGCAACAAGAAAGCAGCAGGTCACCAGGAAGGGTATAACATATTTACTAACTAGGAGCTTACGTAACAGCTTTTGCAAGTGCTTCATTCAGGTATAACACATGAAGCATTTTGTGAAAACTGTTGAGGAAATTTGAAGTTATTAACTACATTTATACAATCCCTGGTGACTTCAGTGAGTTGCTTATTTTCTGTTTTTGAATTTGGAACTATACTCATCACTGACTACTGAGCTTTCTCTTTTCTGCGTGTAATAGAAAATATGTATCCCAGAGTTGCCCTAAGTCTTCTGAACAGCTAGTTGCTGCAACAGAATCTCTGTTATTAACTGAAAGTACAAATTCTAAGCCAGACTTCATGCACACAAGTCAAATAAGTCTTCATCTAATTATGTTTCTTTGCCTGAAAACAGCAACAAAAATACCATTTGATTTGTTTTGTTTTAAATTTTCTAGAAAAATATGGTTTACTATTGAAATTGTGGAATTCAAAACCATGAACGTTGATATCTTCGACGCACTTCATCGCCTCATACATATTAATGAGGTCAGATGATTGATGCATACCATCAACAGTCCGTTTTCAATCTTAATGTCGACAGTTGCCGTTTACAGACATGCTGCATTTCTCTACCCTGCTGGCGATCTTCTTAACTGCCATTCACTTGACTGTCGACATACCGACTGTCACTCCTACCATGTTCGAAGAGGAGCAGGACGTTCAACTGCATTTTCAAGATTTTGATTGTAAACCAGAAAATATATATATAACCAAGTACTGCACAATTACTAACATCAGTACTATATCTGCAATAAACTGTTAATGCTAGCCAACAACCTGTCTCATGGCATGCAGATGAAATGTGTTAATGCCAAAATTGTAACTGTTAGAAGTACATAATCTACTGTTTTGCACTATGCTATTAATAAACTTGTCATATATAACATTGTAGTAGAGGTAAAAGTAATGTAAACATTTTCTGGGTTTGGAGAGCATGATTGTGCTAGTTAGAATTCAATATGTTTGTAATAATAAGACTATTAGCATGCAGAAAAATTAAGAAATATGTGTACATGGGGACAAAAACGGAACAGCCTATAACACAGGCAGAAATGAAACGATGTTAGGCAAAATACTGCATCCAGAAAAGAAAGTACTGCACTGATACTTGGGCTTAAAATAAAGCAACATTGATATAAAATATATATCACCCTTATCAATGATCCATATATTTTTGTGCAGATTTCAAATAAGTTTACATTGTTAAAGCAGACAGTTAAAAGTATTCGTTCATGTGGTTACACTTTATGTCCCACTGAGAAACATTATACTTATGTGCCTGTAAGCATGTTTTTTAGCCTCAGCACTCTAATCTGGTTATGTTCTTATCTGCTAATAATTTAGACAAATAGAAGTTGAAATTCATGGCTGAGGGATTAGATTCAAGAATAGATCACTACAATGAACAAACTAGATTATCATCATATACCATAAACATTAGTCATATATATGTATTCTTGTTTTGTTATATTTATTATTACTACTTTTGCTATTACTGCCTTCATAATTATAATGTTGACAATGTACTATTTTTGCTTGCTGGTTTGTATTGTGCAAGAAGACTGAACCATGATACAACACAATAAAATATACTTTAAATACTGCTTTAAATATTCTACTTTATTGTGCAGCCTTGTGCATTGCATACATTTACTATATTGGCTCAGATGCCAGAATGAAATGTATGCAAATTAGACAAAGGTCAGCATGATTTTTCTGACAAGATGCCCAAAGTAATAAAATGCTTTTAAGTTGTAGCCACTGGCAGCAGTGATATCTTTGAAAGTTTGGTTACTTCACATTTCTGCTGCAATTAAAATGGCATTGTTTTTACTTTGCATTACGGGAAAAACAGACCATCAATGACCATGCAAACTTAGAAGAATAGTCCTTTAATGTGGATTGATGTAGTACTCCCATTGGTTTCCAGTTTCAGTTTTTTGCTAGTGTCTTGTTCAGCTTCCCTACACAATCTCAATGAGAAATTCCCCGAGTCAGTAACCTGCAGGATAAAAAAAAGAGAAGAACAGCATAATGCCGAATGCTCTTCTCCACAGGAAATCATTGCCAGGGCGCTTTCTAATTGTGTAAAGGCAATAATTAACTTTTTAGGGAGATCACTTCCTTCTTCAAGTTAGTGCAACCGTGGAGTTGGTATTTTTATATATATATATATATATATATATATATATATATATATATATATATCTATGGGATCATTACGGAATATCGAAATTCCACAATCCTGAGACCTTAAATCCCTGAGGACCAGAATCTCGAGATTGCGGAATCTCAAAAGTAGTGAATGGGGGTTGCCTTACAGTGCTGAATGGGAACTTTGCCATTCACTCCACTGTAGTGTAATCTCAGAGTTGGTATATTTAAGTTGCAGGGGGTGTGGGGGGTGCAGGGGGGGGGGAGTTTGCCCCACTGCATACAGGTTAGAATAGTTTGTTGGATGTTTTACTTTTTTTTTTTTTTTTTTTTTTTATTGTTCGAGATTCTGCAATCTCGAGATTCTGGTTCTCGGGATTTAGATCTTCGGGATTGTGGAATTTCAGTATTCTATAGTGATCCCATATATATATATATATATATATATATATATATAAGTTCATGGGGTGTGGTTCCACATGGAGGGGTCCGGGGGAGTTGCCCCTTCAAAAATCAAGAAAAAAGGAGTTTTTTGCTCTCTTGGTTTTAGGCATTTTTTCTTTTTTTTTTGTATTTTTTTGTTTGTTTTTTTGAAGCACTGACTTTGAGGAAGTTGGTGATTCATAGTAAAACCATTTTGTTCACACTACTGTTCATAGGCACAGAAATGAACTGGGATTTGTTTTAATTAAAACAAATCCTCCAAATGCCAACTACACTGTATAACTGTTTGCCGTGCACTTACTGTGCACAAACAAATGATGTTGCGGAGTTATGATTCATGATATATATTTTTTTTAATTAAAGCTCCAGAAATACCAAACATGTTGAGTGAGTGACTTTTTTAATAGCTAGCCATTCAGCCTTCGCTGAATGTACCTCATTGACAGTGTTTGTTTTGCACAGAATATGTTGATGCTGACTGTAATATTGTATTTAATGCTTATATGCCAGATTGAAAGGCATATCTATATTTTTTATACATGCGCATATGTTAATTATATTAGTCTTAGAATTTTCTTTGCAAAGAGCAGACGTTCCCGACAATACAGAATAAACAAATCCACAAGCTGTTGAAATTGTTTCCATTTTAGTATGCATGGACTCTTGTTTTTTCTTCCTTTTCATATTTGACTGTCACAAAATAACCTTTGAAATCATGCATCTGTAGCAATTGAGTTTTAATCTGATCACAAATAATTAGAGAAAACAAATATGTAAGTTAGAGCAAGACTCCCTTACAGTGTCACATCTAACACCATATTACATACTGAAGCATCCATTGTGCAAGCTGTACATTGTCAAGTGATGCTAGATGGATGGAACTCCACACTGAGTGCTGATAGATTCAACTTTTCTTCAAAATGATATAAATAAATGATAAATATTGCAAAACTGTAAATATATACAATAATAATTTAAATATCTGATTATTATTTTGTTAAGGGTTGGGGTATACAAGATTTATTTTTCTTTCTTTTTTCTTATTTTGTTGCTCTGTTTCTTTGCATCACAATGCTAAATGTAATCTAAGATACTACTAGTAACTTAAAGAAATATTTTTCATGAAGCTAAAAAGGGCATCAGTATACTATAGTGCCTATAAGTTTTCAAGAAAATATGTTTATTTATTTTTGTTTGCTAACCAGGTAAATGGACTGGTACAAGACCCTTTTCAGAGTCTGGGCCAAAAGACAAACATATCTGAGCACATAATTGAAGACAACATGACTACAAAGCTATTCATGCAAAATAGTAAAGTGCAATCTACAAAAAAGGGTACCGAAACACTGTAAGGTGTAATTTGTTAAAGCTGATTTACTGAAAGAAATAATGTGACTGTAAGGAAGCACACATGGAAATGCTTTTAGACAGACTTGAAAGGAAACTTTTGTAACAGCAAGTTGCAGTAAGGAATGGCTTGCAAAAGTCTTGGTGGATGATGTTGACAGGTAATTCTGGGGATGGGATTGTTTTTGTGTTGTTGCTGGTATCCTCAACAAACTTTTGATTGTTTTCAGTGGTTTGGAAGGTATTAGACAGGGAATATGTGGATTGGTCATTCTCTTTTTTTTTGCGCGGAGGAATGTTGTCACAGATTGTAGTCAGGAGTGCTTGATGAGCAAGCTGGGTTTCACACCACTTGCTGCGGGAAGTGCATACATAAACAGTCAAACATAGTTTTAATTTTTGTTGATAACCCTGCAGTAAAACAACCCAGATTAAAAAAGAAGTGACAAGTGTATACATATTTACCCATTTGTTAACAGTCTACTGGCAGAGAAGACATACAGTACACAAATCAAAGGGAAGCTTGCATATTATATAAAATGTAAATGAGACTGTTGGTGAATAGTTAAGTAAATAAACTGCAATAGTGGAGGATGTAAGCAAGTGACAGGCAATATGAGACAATGGTAAAACCCATTGCTTTACTATAATTAAATGAAGCTATCTTGTAAAATAGGCTAATCTATCGTTCTGTAAGTTTTCCATGATGACATATAACACGATAATGTTGATTCTTCTGATTTGGGTCATCCAGCACATCTTCCACTTTGCTAAAAATTAACCAACTTCTTCTGTTGCCTGGAATAATATGCAACCTGACTGCTAAAACACTGACAGCGATTTCTAACAACTCCAGTGAATACCTTTGACTGAAGAGCACCATTCCTCCTGGCTTCCATTTTCAGCTCTTTGCTAGCATTTTGTCCCACAGCAGTTCACAGACAAGCTGGCTGTTTTTAATATTGAAATAGACATAAAAATGCCCTTCTATATACATATATATATATATATATATATATATATATATATATATATATATATATATGTGTGTATATGCTAGCGTATTGTCCCACTAGTTGCCTTGTCTTGCCATTACTGTTCACATAGCAAAACTTTCTTAGTCAGGATTCTGATTTTTAATTGATTTATTTTATTTTGCTTTTTAGTTAAAACTGTACAATTGCAAAAAAAAAAAAAAGGAAAGAGTGGCTCACATGCATTTATTTAGAGCCATCTGTGGTGGTATCCCTCAAAGAACAACTGTAAGATTTTATTCCCCGCATATGACGGACCAAAAGGCACCTGACCTGTAATTTTTTACACATGAGCTTATAAGTTGACTATATTAACAATGACAGTTGTTTAGAAAAAACATACCTCCTTGATGTGGCAAATGTAAAAAACTCCTCCTTGGAAAAAAATGACAATGTTGTGCTTAAATTCAGTTTTAAATTGCTTTCCTTTAAGTATGTGTAAGCTCTTGAGTATGTTACAAAGTCACCCTTGAAATCATGTATCTGTGGCTACTGATTTGTAATTTGATTGTAAAAAAATGAATAAACAAAATATGTAGGTTAAAGAAAGAAATTATTATAGAGAAGATAAAACGAACTGAAGTAGGCTACTGACTTAATAAAATGAGCACCTTAGCAGAAACAAAAAACAAAAGTCAGCCGGATGGGTTCAACACTCTTTGATAAAAAGCAAAAATAAAAAATCTGTATATAAATGATGAGCACTTTCACATCAAATGTTGCTTCTTCAGATCTACCATTAAAATCAAGCACATAGCATATATAGCACCATCTAATTAGCACTACCAGATGAGCACAATCAACATTTCAAACCTTTGGATCTCAGGGATGGCCTTAAAGGAATAGTCTCATTCAGGCCTATTTCCTATTAGCTGCCAGCATCAAAATCCATTTCACTTCAAGGTATTCTGTTTGAGTTCTGTCACCCTCTCTATGCTGTAGTTTCTCTCTACCACGAGAAACTAAAACCTATGCATTTGACCTTCTTTTACTACATGCTTAGCTAATGCATTTTTACTGTCCCCCTTACTAATAGCATAGACATGTCCCTTAATATGATCTTAAAACATCTATACATCCTGCCAACATAGTAGGAGCGACATATATCACAAATAGCTAAGTATACAAGATTACTTGTGCCACAACATTAAATTCAAATAAATGTCCACTGAAGGGTGTACAAAGAAGTTATTCATATTAATAAGATCATACACATTACATACCTGATATGGATATGTATCTTTTTATCTAACCCCCGTCAGTCTCAGATCATCCCTAACTAGAGGTTTGTAGCATAACATCCTGGTCAAAGATGGATTATTCTTAAAAACAAAATGCGGCTCTCTGTCTAATACTTGCCTATATTTACAATCTGAACATAAAACTTTCCAATGTTTCTTTATAATATTACAGATAGAGCCAACATTACAACCATATGTGAGAGGCATTCGAGGATTTTTAGATTCAATTATCTCACCACAGAAATTGCTATATTGCTGTTGTAGCAGGGAAACATAAATCTACTAAGACACAGCTTTGTTGAGTGCTGTTAGGTGCAGGGAACTTTAAGCTCTGCAGCGAGACATTCAGCTTTAATTCAGGGTTACATAAGTAACTTGTAAATTCTACACAAGTATATACTGTAATAAGTCAGGGCTTTGCTGATTTTTTTTCCCTTAAGGTTATATACATGATCTATTTAACTTTCTCTTTTTCTTGCTTTCTCCCACAGTCTCTTAGTAGCATAGTGCTAGATATAGTCTGAGATGCCAGTAGTAACATGAGCAGAATGACTTTTTACCAAGCTACAAAAATACATTTCTACACTGCAATGCATGTCACCATTTTTATCACATGCACTGCAATGCATGTCACCATTTTTATCACATACTTTGTAGGAGACTAATCACATGTCACCATTTTTATCACATGCTATGTAGCAGGCTAATCACGTCACAATTTTTATCACATGGTAGGTAGCAGGCTAATCACATGCCATCATTTTTATCACATGCTATATAGCAGGATAATCACATGTCATCATTTTTATCGCATGCTATATAGCAGGCTAATCACATGTCACCATTTTTATCACATGCTATATAGCAGGCTAATCACGTCATCATTTTTATCGCATGCTATATAGCAGGCTAATCACATGTCACCATTTTTATCACATGCTATATAGCAAGCTAATCAAACTTCAGTTCTGTAAGTCATATGATGAGGTAAACTTGATTTGCATCAGCCGGAAAGTCCTCCATTCTGTCAAAATTAAAACTGCTGCTTCTGTTGCCAGGGGTGATACATAACCTGACTGGTAAAACACCAAATAAAACCCGAGCTTGCTGCTGGTGCTAATCAACCCTTATGGAATCCTTTTGAGTGAAAACACACACAATGAAAACTGGATCTGCAACAGTGATTTCTTTTTCTACTGATACTTTTTCCTTCCCATATTTATCTACAGCACTGGTCCAACTTTATATGTTTCTTTGTTTATTTTTATTCTGCTTTCCTGTAAGCTACCTTGGAAAACCCTTAGGTGTAGCCAAGTGTACACTGTATAACTCATAGTGGGCTAATTCTTTTTCCAAGAAAGAGAGTTTTGCTAAGCTAAAGGTGACTAAATGTCATTCCTTAAAGAAGATTACGTGGTTGTTTTGCCAATCTCTTTGACCATGATCAGTAAGAGATATACAGATTTTTCTCAAATGCACAACATATGCTGTATAACATTTGTAGCAATGAACAAATTGGATATATAGAAGGAGAAAACTGCAGAGGTTACAAATAACACAAAGAAAGTGCTGTATAATTCCTGTCTAACTAGCTACACAAATTAAAGATTTCTAGAAGGATAATTTTATTATATGTGATGTATATCAAAGTATAGTTTTAAAATGTCTGCTTTAGAGCAAACGCAGTTGTGTTTGGTGATGGAGGTCTGACATTTCTGGCTATATGCTTAAGATCATAATTCAAAAATGGCCAAAGAAAAAAAAAAGTTTTTTGCAGAGGGGCAAATCCTCTGCACCTCTGATGTGGGAGAGTGCTTGACCACCCACACCCTTTAACTTATATATCCCTATCTATAGTCACACTACAATGAGGAAACATAAAAAAAAACACTGCAGTGAAGTGCCATCTAACACAGTATAAGTGTATACAGGTTTGTCAAACCAAGATAAATAACAGAAAAGTCAATCAAAGAACCTTCTCTTGGCAGATTGTAAATGTCTATAGAAAGCTATGAAATCTCTTATCTCACACCTCATTAACCTGGTCATAAAAAGTCTGTTAAGTCCAGGACCTTGTCAATCTGGTTTGCAAAAGGCAGGTCCAGCTTCCTTAACCTCGTTATCATTTCTTCCAAAAGTCACCATAACAGAGGACAGCAGTTATGCATTATGTGCAACATATCTGTACTTTGCAACTATGTTGTGTAATGGCTAGCTAACTGGTTGTCTAACAGAAAATATTTGGTTAGAGTTGCAATTGCCACTTCTGAAAGCAAAAGATATTAGAGATCTAACACTGGTCTCAGTAGTTGATCCTCTCCTATTTGGCATCTCTTTCTCAGACTAACAAATCAATACTTCTGCCCTCTGGTTATCCGAGTTTGCAGACAACTGTAAATTGGGTGCTGTTATTCATTCCTCCATTAACTCACAGTTGCCATAGCTTGGCTAGGCTTGGTTAACCTTTGGTACAAAGACCACAGACTCAAACTAGCAGGCTCTGCAGAGCTTGTTACAACCAGACTGCTAGGCCTGCTGAAGTTACAGCCTGCTGAGTTTGTTATGGAATAAAAGCCACTATTTGGGATTATATGAGCTTCACTCGTTTTTTATTTATTTATTTGACATTTTTATTTATTTGACATTTGTTGACCAGGTTAGTCCAACTGCGACAGAGCCCTTTTTCAGTGGAGACCCGAGGAGAAAAGCTCCACAGTAAAAACATACAATTAATTAGACCTATAATAATACAACACTTTTACATAGACATAAACAATAGCAAGATTAACATACATGGCAGTTTGAATATACATTCCAGCATGAGGAGATACAGAGGAGAGAAACAAGAAATACTACAAATAGAGATTAGCTTTTGAAAAGTCTTATACCAGAATAAATGTGACTGGCTGTGACTAGGAGAAGAGATGGTCAAGTATGAAAAGAATTTGTAAGAGTGTAGGATAAAAGCAGAGTGGAAGGAAAGATGAGTAGCAGTGTTGTAATAAAGAGAGATAAGGAGAAAGGTAGGGTTTCACAGAAGTAGAAACAAGATAAGAGAATAGGATACCTTAGGGAGATAAGTCAACCAGGTGGAATAGAGCACAGACATAGTTTATTTTTCTTGAAGTTTATTTGCTGTGGATACCATTCTATGGGGCCTATTTATATAATGAAAATGGCAAAAACTGTGAGTGCTGGATTTATTTGTTTATGATATATATATATATATATATATATATATATATATATATATATATATATATATATATATATACACATAGAAACTAGTTTACATATCAAATAGCAATACCATATACTAGCACTATATAACCTGTTGCCCTTAAAACTACCCTAGGAGACCCCTGTTAAAACCCAATCCTGAATCCTAAACAGCATAACTTATTACAGGCTGGATAACATATAACATGGATATGCAATTTCCAAATGTTTCTGTGGCATGCTTGGTAGATTTGTGCATCCTAAGTTTATGTAGCATGTGCCTCATGCTCCCAGAGTTAATCATTAAAGAAAATAGCAGAGTATGCAACAAATGTAAATACACAAATTCCTTGGAGACAAAAATCTCACATATAAATGAGCTTGTCAGGAATATCCAGACTACATCCGTCACATACTGTGCTCACCACCCCCACAGATTGTTTTATGCTGAGACTCTTAAAAGTAACCTTCCCAAATCTCAAAGATCTACAAAGCCACCTAAAAGCAGCACTGCTACACAGCAGTCACTAAAACACACACCAAAAACATCACCTAATATCTCGCATGAGCCTACACTCAGTGGTCCCCCAAGAGCAAAGCCCATAACACAAGCATATACTTTACCTAATACTCTTGTCATTGGGGACTCCATTGTGTGTGACACAGATGCCCACCTCACAAGGTTAGACAAGGTGAAGATAACAGTTAATTGCATGTCTGGAGCCAGGATCTGCAATATCATGCACATACTCAAGTCATTGCACCCCAGGTGCCAATATGATTTTATCATAGTCCATGTAGGTGTAAATGCCCTCAGATGTACCTCACTGGATTATATGAAAAGAGCCATAATGGAGTTCTCCGAAAATGTGTCACTGACAGGCATAAGCCTTGCATTAAACAACATTCTACATTCACACATTCACCAAGAATGATGCCACAATATGAACATAAAATGACTGATTTCAATAACTGGCTTAGTTTCTGGTGTCACTCCAAAGGGATCTAACATGGGAGAACATGGTCAACAAGCCATGTTGCTTTGCCAAGGATGGGTTGCACCTGTCTCTCCTAGGCTTTCAGATATTGGCTAAAACTTTATCTACTCCCTCAGATTCCTTTTTTAGGCAATGCCAAAAAAGACAAAACTACCAACATAGTGAAAAAAGTCTCCAAACAACCTTAAGGTGTCACTGCTCAGTGCTAGGAACTTAAACAAAAAAATCCACACCCTTCAAGCCCTCCTCACTCTGGAGAATGTAGACATCTATGCAGTAACCAAGACTTGGTTTAAAGACATAGAAAGTGCTCCAGCAGTACAAGGCTAATTGGATTCCACACATTTCGACCAAAATAGCACAGATTGGGACCTAAAGTCTAGGAAACTTGACCTACATTAGCAGTAAAATTACCTCCAGGTTGGTTAAATAGGATGATACCATGCAGCTCTTCCAACTGCATGTAACCATAGATAAGGTCCGTCATCATATCATGATCAGCATATATGCCCCTAAGGTCTTACAACTCTTACCTAAACCTACTAGAGGTGCTCACCATCCAATCAAACATCCTATTCATGGTTAACATTAACTACTCCTCTATAGACTGGAAAACTTACACTGCCTTAAAGTCACAGGCGCAATGCTTCCTGGACTTTATTAACAGAAACTTCCTGGAACAGACAATGCAATCTCCAACTAGAAGATCAAACATACTGGATCTGTTACTCACCATCATGGAACAGCATTGCAACCCATTGTGTCACTTTCTCACTAGTGAGGTTGGATCATAAATCTATCTCCTTTGAAAAAAAAAAACAACCCAGAAAACCAGATAAACCAGTTACAGTTAGGAACTGTTCTAAGGCATACTACATCCTTTTAAGTGACAGTTTGTCAAAATTCAAAGCTCCTCCTAACCCCAAGACCACAGCTACCTATGCAGAATTATTCACGGAGTCCCTACACAAATATGTGAATGGATGCATAGAAGCTGCCATACCTACCAGAAGTAAACCCAAAACAGACACTAAAAACAAACTCCCATTGGTAGAACCTCACCTAAACATGATATATAATAAAAGAAGAAAGCTTATTGCCAGAATCAAGAAGAGAAACTTTTTTTATAAACAAGTGCTTTGTTATACAACGAAACAAGAAACTAAGCAGCCTAATTAAGTTTAACAAGGCCAAAAATAAGGTCAGGTTAGGCTTGCAGGCTATGGACAAGCAAAATACCTTTTTCAGCTATGTCCTCAACTTTTATGATAACACACAGCAGTGTGCTGAACTGGTGGTCAGCAGTACCACCTTCAGTGATCAGGGTGACATACCAAATTTATTGGCTGATAAATTCAGCTCAAACTTCACCCACTCTCCTCCAATTCCACCAGGAAAATCCTATCCAACATACTAGCCCCAAATGTTAGCAGGGAACAGTTGCTAGCAGCACTCGCTGAAGCAGAGAACACTGCTTTCATGGGTCTCGGCAACATCCCTGGTTACCTCACTGACAGTCTAAAACATGACTTCTCAGGACCACTTGAGGCACTGTTCAAATACAGTCTTGAAACAGGCTATGTTCAAAGTGAATGGTATACCACAACAGTCAGTAACATCCACAAAGGCGAACCATCAACCAACCCAGGGAGCTACAGACACATAAGTCTAACAGATCAGATATGCAAAGCCTTGGAATGAATAATCATGGAAATGATAAATAAAGATATTGGCAACCTACAGAAATTGGACCCATTCCAATTTGGCTTTGTTTAGGGAAAACTGCCGACTTAATCTAGTAGACTTTTTTGAGGAGGTCATCAAGGCAATGGACAAGGGTAAAACAGTGCATACTGACCTAGTCAAGGGATTTGATACAATACCCCACTCAAGCATTGTTGACAAGCTCTCTGACTTAGGCATAAATCCCGGCATAACTTGCTGGATTTCCAGCTGGCTCACTGACAGGACCCATGAAGTCAGAATCAGTGAGACTACCTACACCAAGAGACCAGTCAGCAGAGGAGTACTCCTGGCCTCCATGTGGGGCCCACTCCTGTTTGGCATCTACTTCTTAGAAATCAAGGCTAACATTCAAGGCCTTTGGCTCACCAAGTTCACAGATGACAGTAAACTGGGAGCTATTATACATTCCCCCCAAGACACCAACATCTTGCAAGAAGGTTTAACACAGACAAGTGACTGGTGCAAAAGCGATGGCCTAAAACTCAATACCAAAAAATGCATAATAATGCCCATTGGGAGACTGTCAACCCAAGATAATTACTCCACTACAAAGAATCAATGCAGTAGTCAGGGATCTGGGAACATGTGCAGACAGCAATCTGGCCTTTGACCAACATGTACCTAAGATAGTAAAAAAATCATTTTATGTCACCTACTTATAAGTAAGAGTATGGTATCCAGGTTCAAGAAAGTTATAGTACCACTCTATTCAGCCATTATCAGACCTGTCATTGAATACAATGCCTCTTTGGCATGTATCTAACCAGATACTTGGAACAGTTGGAATACCCACAAGGGTTTCTCACCAAGGGACTTCAAGGCATGAATACTCTATCCTACAATGATCACCTAAAGTCTCCATCTCTGTATTCAGCCTCCTACATGCTGTTGAAAGGGGATCTTTGCCTGGCTTTTAGGGCTTTCACAGACCCAGCCATGATGGATCTGTTGCAGATGCACAAAAAACACAACACCAGAAACACTAGATCCAGGGATCTTAACTTCACTTGTGACATAAATAGAACATGCTGGCATGACAGATATGTCTTCCAAAGGATCCCTGCACTATGGAATAGGCTTGCCATCCAGAGTTCATCACTGACCCTATTCAAACAAAACTTTTATGATTAGATAGGAAATTGTAAATTTACCCCTGGTCTGGCTCCATGTCAATTATAGACAGAGACCATTAATAAGAAAAGTATTATCATAACTAACACCTCCTACAAATCCTTAATTACTTTCCTACATGCCCTGCCAAATAGATGCCCATGATACTCAGGACCCAAATAGTTTGGAGTGAGCAGCTAGGCTTCCAAGGGCCCTAGTGGTCATTAGCCTAGTAACATTCTATGAATCTATGAACTTATGAACCAACTCCAAGATTGCACTCAAGGAAAAGCTCAATATACTGTGTGAAAGCATTGGTATTACAAATTCGGAATCAATGATTTGGATGTCATTTACTAGTTTAGTGAGAATAAGCTTGGTACCTGGTTCAGTCACTGTTCTGAAACTATAAGCAGCTAGTTGACCATCTTGTAGTATCAATGATCCAGTACCAGATTGTCTGGCATCTACTTGTAACACGATTGTTGTGCTACACATGGTAGTTAATACAGAGGAGTAAAGCTATGAGCTGCTTCTTGTGCCCAGGGTATAGAGTTTGATTTCTTCTACCTTCATTTGCACAGTGTTTGACTCTATGAAAATCACTTACCCAGAAAGTGCAGCAGGGTGGCCCCTGAAATGGGAAAGATGTGACCAATGGGATTTCCTGGTCAATACATAGGTAAAATGAAATGAGAAAGAGTAGGACATTCTGGCACTAGTGTCTTCAACATTGTTAAATATTTCTCTTGATCCTGCTACTAGTTTTACTCTATGTCATTCTCAAATAGATTTGTTAAAGACATAAACATTTGTTTTGGCTTAGGGATGAACTTGACTAAGTTCTGAACCATGATTCCTTATACAGTGATTTGTATATTTGAACTACTGCTGTCTCTTTTTTGGATCAGGCTGATGTGTAAAGACATGCTTTATTTAATTCTTGTTTCAAACTTGACATTTTATATCTGTTCACTTTGAGACTGTTTTATCTCAAACTGTATTAACTTTCAATGTCTCCCATCATGTTATGTTTGTGTTTTTTCCCTAAAACTGTATGTCATCAGTGTTGCTTTCATTTCCTCCCAGACACTAAATGATTTGTCCAAATTTCCAATATCTCTTACCTAGATTATTTTTATTTGTTGCTATCTTATATAGCTTACATAGAGAACCTCTAGATGATATCTCATCTAGAATGATATAAATAAAATAGTCATATACTTTAGGAAATGTGTTTCATCTTCATTTAAGAAACAAAATGTTTTTTCTCTAATAGACTGATTTTTTTAGTATATAAGAAAACTAGAGATTATATTTTTTCAAAAGTTCTTCTGAAGATAAAAGTATTCCTATCTCTATGCAATCAAACCAAATTATAAAATTAGTATTTAAAAATAATCATATTATTGAAGGAGTGATTTTATATAAACCCAACTACTGAAGATATAGGGAATATTAAACATTTCCATTTTTTAAATAAAGTAGTTTTATATTGGTAACCTCTACATGCTTTTGAAATTAAATTCATATAACTAGAGTCTAATTTTATTATTGCATTCTATCCTATATTTTTAAATATCCATATATTATATAAATATGTCTTGATATTTTGTTGTTAAAGCTTTTATAATTTCAGTATCATCAATTTTTAAATTTTGATGATCTAATCTAGCATAATGCAATTGTTCTTGTATTATAAATATCTCCTTAGCCATTCCCTCATTTTATTACTTGACCATTTCCCCACTGTATTTCTAATATACATTTTAGTGAATTCTGATATACAGTCAGCTTTTGCGTGCAACTATCACTACATATCTTTTTATACCTTTTTTATATATATTTTCTATTTAAAATGTTTTTAGACTTTGAATTAGTAGTAACAGGAAATGGCATTTCCATTACTGTGATGCTCTGTCAGTTTAAAATTTTAACAGGAAATGACATCGTTGCTACTGTGATGTTTTGTTATAAATATGAGTGCTTTGTCAGTCTAAATTGTTTAACGGCCTGATGAAGACCTAGTTGAAAGCGCTTGCCGATTTTTATATGAATAAACTACCTTGGATATACTCTGTTGAACGCTTGGTTTGTCATTGAAGGTTTCCAAGCTATTGTTCCTCTGAAGTTTTGCTCTTGAATCAGGTACTTTATTTGAATTAACTGTTGACTCCATCTACAAGCAGATAGCTTATTTTTGTATGCACTGACTCGCATACTGGCGTTGAATAACAAGCCTGCATTGCATTTACTTGCTTTCTTTGTTATACGACTTTGGATATGTCCCGTTGAACGCTTGAGGTGCTGAAGAGTTTTCAAGCCATTGTTCCACGGAAGCCTGATACAGTACTTGGTATACTTTTGCTTTTTACGGTGATACTGACTAACTGGTAACTCTATCTGTACGCAGCTAGCGTATTAGTGTATTTGTGTGTTATACAGACTGCTGTTGATTGATACGCTCTACGCATACTGTGCCACCACGCCTGCATTTCATATATTTTTACTTAATTTGAAAGTTTTCCTTTCTTTCCAATACTTTATCTAAAACAAAAAAAAAATTATGATAATAAAAATATATTAACTTTAACTAAATTTAAATTTAAATCTATGGATTCTACAGTTCACAGTCTTCCTAAACTAATAGATACATTTTCTAAAGCTCCCATCATAACAAAACTACTAACTAAATGTTATCACTTGCTACTACTGTAACTTACTTTTAAACTTCAATTTATTTATTATGATTTATACAGTCAGACTGACATACATTTAATTTATATCTACAGGAATCATTTCTATAGAAAGAAAGAAAGATAGCTTACACATAGTACTAACTATAGTTCAACAAACATCTGAATGATCACTGAAAAATCAGGTGCCTATATCACATAATGTTATTGTTGTAGTAATCCTTAGATTTAAGCTTACAATTAACAGTATATCAGAATCAGAATCAGCATCACATTTATTGGCCAAGTATGCACGCATGCAAGGAATTTGGCTCCAGTTTCAGTGACTCTCCAAGTATGAATTGCATAAACGACATACATATAACTATTAAGAACAAGAAAAACAACATGCGTGCAATTATTAAGAACAAGACAAAGAAATAAATATACATATATATATATATGTACAAGGTGCAAAGTGCAACTCATTGCAAGAAATACTGAAATAAACTCTGAAAGAAACAAGTATTAACAATATGTAAACAATATTGCAGAAGCCTTATAAGCTGAGTTAACTATTTATGAACTTGATGGCCTGTGGAAAAAAAATGTTCTTATATCTGTTTGTTTTGGTGCGTATTAATCTATAATGCCTGGATGATGGTAATAGTTCAAAAAGATGGTGGTCTGGATGTGAAGGGTTGGTGATGATTTTCTCTGCCCTTTTCATGACTCTGGAATAGTACAGGTCCTGTAAAGAGGGCAAACTAGCACCAATGATATTTTCGGCAGGCCTGCCTATTCAATGTAACCTATTTTTCTCATGATTAGACAGAGATCCAAACCTCACTGTTATGAATAAGCTGAGAACAGACTCAATGACTGATGTATAGAACTGAATCAACATTTCCTGTGGGAGGGTGAACTTCCTCAGCTGTCGTAGAAAGTACATTCGCTATTGTACCTTTTTTATGATGGAGCCTACATTGGTCTCCCACTTCAAGTCCCGGGAGATTATAGATCGCAGAAACTTGGAGGATTCCACAACCGACACAGCATTATTAAATATAAAGAGGGGGAATGATATTGTAGTACCACTCCTAAAGTCCATGTCATCTCCACAGTTTTAAGAATGTTCAATTCCAGATTATTCTGACTACACCAAAGGGCCAGCTGCCCAACCTCCCATCTGTATGCAGACTCATCACCATTCCCGATGAGCCCAATCATAGTTGTATCATCTGTGTATTTAATAAGTTTGACAGAGGGGCACTTAGAGGTGCAGTCATTAGTGTAGAGGGAGAGTACACATCCCTCGAGGGCACTTGTATTGATTGTGCAATAGCTAGATGTAAATTTCCCCAGTTTCATCTGCTGTTTCCTATTGGTTAGAAAATTGGTGATCCATTGACAGGTGGAAACAGGAACAAAAAGCTGGGAGAGTTTCAAGTGAAGATGTTCCAGAATTATTGTATTAAATGCAGAGCTAAAGTCCACAAAAAAGAATCCTTGCATATGTCCCTGGGTTGTCAAGATTTTGCAAGATATAGTGCAGGCCCATATTAACTGCATCATTCACTGACCAATTCCTTTGATAAGCAGACTGAAGGGGGTCCAATGAGTGAGCTGTAATATCCTTCCGGTGAGCTAACATCAGCCTCTCAAATGTCTTCATGACCGCTGATGTCAAAGTAACAGGCTTGTAGACATTCAGTCCTGTTATAGTGGATTTTCTAGGCACTGGAATAATGGAATAATGTATATGAATTCCATTAAAATATCCAGCTTAAGAAAGTGGAGCCATCAATATTATGTTCCACAATATTAGACTAGACTACATTGAAACACTTTAAAATAATCCTTAATTAACAGAATATGCTTCTTGATGAGCCATAAATTCCATTTATAATAAAAATGCACATCAACAATGTCCTCAACTGGGAAAAGTTTAAAGTACACTTTTATACTTTAGCAGGGCACTTTCACAAAATTTCAGGTGGTATGAATTTAAGTAAACATAGCAAAGAGAACACAATTAAATCCATTTCCTAGTAGATTACAGAGTTAATCACATCAATTGGTTTATCTATGAGGAGTGCACAGTCCAAAAGTATTGCTTACTTCTATAATACAACATGCTGTAATAGACCATTATGTAAAAATGATGGGTTCATATTAAAACAGCGAACTGTGTTTCATTGACACATATTCAGTGAAAGCTGAAAATGTTGAAACCAAAGAACAGCAATTTCTTTCCTAGGGAAAGAAATCGCTGTTCCAACCCCCCCAAAAATAACATTAAACACTTCCAAACACATACACACATATCCTAACCCTAATTATACCCCCCAAACACCAGTAAACAACTAAATACACATATGCACATAATCCAACCATACATCTAACGAAAAAAAAAACCAGTAAACATTTTAAAGCATATGCACTTACCTTAACCCGCACCCTAAACCTAAGGTCAGTAACTCTCATACATTTACATAAACAGTTCCAAACACATACACACTTACCTTAACCCTAATCCGACTCCCCCAAAACAAAAGTAAACAGCTGAAAACACATACACACGTAACTCAACCATACATCTAACGCAAAATAAAAAACAGTAAACACTTTCATACATATGCACTTACCTTAACCCCTACCCTAACCCTAAGGTCAGTAACTGTTGCACAATCATGCTTAGGAGCTATACTGGGCAAGGGACCACACTACGCTTCAGAACAGGCAAAGCAACAAAGCGATCAAGCGACTTCTTTCCCAGGGAAAGAATTCGCTGAACAGCCACTTCGCTGTTTTGCCTGTTCGCCCTACATGTGTCGACAAAAAACGTTCGACAAAATGTGTTTTCATTGTTCTAATAGGAACCCAAAATTATAACTGTAAGAAGGAAATTAAAACTATAAGAGAGAAAAGCATACTTATTTTAAATTAAACAAAAGAATATATACCTTCTACTATATACAAACTATATATATAGATCCATAAATACATACACACACACACACACACACACACACACACACACACACACACACACACACACACACACACACACACACACACATAAATAGGTAGATACACACACAGACACACACAAACACACACACACACGCACACACACACACGCACACGCACACATGCACACACGCACACATGCACACATACACCTACACACACACACACACACACACACACACACACACACACACACACACACATATATATATATATATATATATATATATATATATATATATATATATATATATATATATATACATACATAATGGACCTAATTAACAAGGATATAGTGAATCTCCAAACTCTGAATCCATGCAATTTTGTTTTCTGAAGGATCGATCATGCCTGCTCAACCTGGTTAATTTTTTTGAGTCAGTCACCAGAGCTGTGGATGAGGACAAGGCAGTTCATACAGTCTACCTCGATCTGGCCAAGGCCTTTGATACCATTCCCCACTCAGGAATTATTGATAGACTCACCAAACTAGGCATCAACCCCTATATCACTAGGTGGGTTGCAAATTGTCTCACAGATAGAAACCACAGTGTGAAAGTAGCAGACTCCAAGTCAGACTGGCAACCAGTCACGAGTGGAGTCCCACAGGGATCGGTCCTGGGTCCTCTCCTGTTTGGCATCTACTTCTCAGTAGTCCAGGCCAACATGGAGGGACTCTGGCTGACCGAGTTCACCAACAATTGCAAGCTGGGAGCCATTATTAACTTCCCAAGTGATGTAGACATCCTACAGAAAGGCCTCACCGAGACCAACGACTGGTGTCAAAACCATGGCCTTAAACTTAATGCCAAAAAATGTGTCATCATTCCCCTTGTGAAAAACTCAGTTCCCACTAATTACCACATTGATGGTAGCCCACTAAACACTGAAGGTGTTATAAGAGATCTGGGGACACAGGATGACAGCATCCTCTCCTTTGACCACCACATAGCCACTGTGGCCAGAAAGTCCTTCTATGTGGCACATCTCATTACTAAGGGTTTTGCATCCAGGAAGAAAGAGGTCATCATCTCTTTCTACTCTTCCCTCATTAGACCAATCATCAAGTATAATGTCCCATTTGGCATGTACCTCACTAGACACCTACAACAGCTGGAAAGGCCACAAAATACCTCACCAAGAGGATCCTAGGCCTTAAACACATGCCCTACATGGACAGACTCAAACAACTTCAGCTTTTCTCTGTCTCATATTGTCTATTAAGAGGCGATCTCTGCTTGACTTACAAAGCCATGTCTGAACCAGCCCTGTTAGAAATGTTACCCGTAAAGAAATCCCAATTCATCTGCACCACATGCTCCAGGGACCACGACCTCATTACCACAATCAACAGAACATGCTGGAGGGACAGGTTTATAACCCAGAGACTGCCCATGTTCTGGAATAGATTTCCCATACATGTCAAGCAGAGCATCTCACTAGCCATTTTCAAGAGAAATCTTGATAAGTGGATGGGAAGTAGAAAGTTCACCCCAGGGATCACTCCAGTGGCTCTACTTGATAGAGGCACCGGGAACTAACGGTGGCATGATGCCAGGGCATTTCTATGGGCTAGGCTTGTAAAGGTTCCAGGGCCATTGGCCTAGTACACACCTATGAACCTATGAACCTATATATGTGTGTGTGTGTGTGTGTGTGTGTGTGTGTGTGTGTGTGTGTGTGTGTGTGTGTGTGTGTGTGTGTGTGTGTTCATAGACTAAAAGAAAAACCTGTCCAAGCCAGAGTTCTCACTGTGTGGTATTTTAAACCTCCTATAATAAATGTCCTTGGGATATATGCAAATGACCCCTTAAGGACATCAAGTGCTTCAGCTGCATGGCTTCTTAATGTCCATGCCTTTTTCCTGTTTCTTTTTTAAGTCTTTATGGATCCATTCAGGCCAATAAAATCCAATCCCACTAGCTGTGGAACATGCATGTTTCTACCTTCTTATGACCTTGTCATCACAGCATAAGTGAACTGTTTGGCTACATTTTAGAAACACAGGGTCTTCAAACCCAGATGATGTCCATAACCATCATGGACAATAAAGCCAAACTCTTTGGTTTGGATGTTAGTTGGGATATTTTGTAGACACGTTAATGGTCCATTTATGTTGTGCTGATGAAGTCATAAAAAGGCTGAAACATGCATGCCTACAGCTAGTGGGGTTTGGCTTTATTGGCATCAATGTATCCCTAATGATTTAAAAAGGAAAAAAATAAAAAGTCATGATAATTCAGAAGGCATGTAGCTGAAGCACATGATGTCCTTATGGGGTCATTCGTATATATCCCATGGGCCTCTATTGCAGGAGGTTTAAGGTATCACACAGTGAAAACTCTAGCTCGGCTAGATTTTTCTTCTAGTTTTTACTAATTGCTTTGTCTGCGTGACTGTTTATATACATATATATATATATATATATATATATATATATATATATGTATATATATATATATATATATATATGGGTCTACTACCAGAGATCTAAATTACACTATTTCGAAATCCGGTAGTAGATGCCCACATACGCGAAAGTGCACTTCACCGAAAGTGCACATTCGTGAGCACCACTAGAATGAATGGGCAATGTCCTCCACTTTGGTGCAGTAGTCACAGACCTTAGGGTTAGGGTTTGGGTTGGTCCGTGACTACCGCACCACAGTGGAAGACATAGGTCCGTGACTACTGCACCATGGAGGACATACAATTTCCTCCACTGTGGGGCAGTAGTCATGGACTTAGGGTTAGGGCTTGGGTGAAGGATAGTGGATAGCCCTACTAGCTATTCACTATCTTTAACAAAGCCCTAACCCTAAGGTCTGTAACCATTCGCTCAAGTGGTGTTCGCAAAAGTGCACTTTCGCGTAACCGTGGGTCTGTTTATTTTAAAAAAAGTGAGTTTTTGATTATATACAGTAGACCCGTATATATATATATATATATATATATATATATATATATATATATATATATATATATGTGTGTGTGTGTGTGTGTGTGTGTGTGTGTGTGTGTGTGTGTGTATAGCTTAGAATTAAACACAGTTTTGATGTTCAGGGCAAATTCAAAATTACATTGGCTTTTTTTTTACACATTCATTACCCATGTGTTTTCAGAAGACAGTTATTCCTTTTCTTCATATATATTTGATAAAAGCATATGCATAATAACATTCCCACCTAAATTTAGCTGACATCAATATTACCATTTTAAAAGAAATTTATTCAAAAAGACATTTAACCACATTTACTACATAATCTGAATACCCTATCACCAAGTCATGTAAACACAATTTTAACTTTTTTTAATCATAGGATTTGTTTGCCAGAACAAAAAACAGAGTACAACTGCAAAAATATAGAAAGACATACAGTTGCATGTTTTGTGTGTTTTAGCATCATGTATAACATTTATAGAAGCCAACACTGCTCAACATTTTTCATGAAAATTTTGTAAGTGTTGCACAATTCACCACTTATGAAAAGATGAGTAATTATTAACCCTGTAACATTCTTTAAAACACAGTAGTCTATGCAATATCAAAAACAGGTTTTGATAACCCACAACTCACTTCAGTGCTCACATATACATTTAAATGGCAAGATTTAAACTAAACATTGCCAGAAAATGGTGGTTCTTCTAATAAATATCAAGAATTATTTATTACTAAGCAAATTAATAACAGCTAAAATCATAAATAGAAAACAAGAACTCTGAAAAATCATCAAAGGAATCCAATACTGCATTATTACCTAGTTTGTCTAACAGATTTGAAGTTTATGGTTCTCATTTTTTTCATACCGAGCTATCAGAGCTCTAATTTTAACTGCAATCACTAGAAGGGTTTTATTTTAACATTCTTGTTTCTTTTGACCAGATAATTAAATGTACTAAGGTAGGTAGCCATAAATATATTGTATAGCAATGTCATTGTCTAGGAAATTAAGCTGGTTCCATTTCACAAGTCTCTAAGCAAATATAAAACTGGAGGTGGGGAAATAATGACTATTTCTGGAACAGTAATACTGAGGGAGTTATAAGAAAAATAGATATGGTCTAATACAATACAGTTTCAGAGTTGATTTAACTGATATCAGCAGTCACCCTCACTTGTGTGGATTTTAAAACCGGCATAGGATGGAAAGCGTGTAATCTCATATAACTGTAAATGATGGCAACATCACCTGCTCTTCTGCATAATATTTATGAGACAGCCTGTAACAGGCAGGAAGATTTCACTGTCTAGTTTGTATTACTTTAGTCAATTCTCCATGGCTGCTAGAATACCAGGCTTAAAGTGTCTTGTCCAAAAATAAAGGAATATTGCATGTACTTCAAGCACCAATATACATTTCACTCTGTGCATGGTTGTCTGACTCAGTCTGGTAAATTTAAGAGAAAGATAATAACTGGGTGGTGGCCCAGACTTGAGGTAAATGTCGATATCTCCACTAGCCAATAGTAAGATGAAAACAGTTACATCCCTTTAACTGCATGCAACAGCATTACACACTTTGCATTTGATATGCTTAAAGCTTTTTTTTTTTTACAGTAACAATTATGTTGATTTGTTTACTTTCACAAACTATGCGGAGTAATATCACTATGCCACTGTTGCTGACTTTTCATTTCCTTCAAACAGGTTGAGCAGACAATTGGAAAATACATCTTCAAGTAATTTCAAAGTTTAGCTGCTCCACATGGCATGATCACACCAACCAAAAAATTGCATTGCTATACTAAAAAAAAATATCATATTCAACAAATGCAGAATCCATTTTTTCACCTAGAAATACAAACTCAACTCAATAAAGCTCAACAATTACAACCACAATCACAAATACATCCAAACAACAATCTAGACAAGATTACAGCCCAAATTCAATATAATTTAAAAAAGTTAAAAGAGACTTTGTATCTATAAGTTTATCATAAAAACAATCTTACAATAATCCTCACAAACAAGCTAATTAGTGATACAGATGAGGAAACTTAGGGAAAAGGGAGGAGGGAATGAAATGAGGAAAGAGAATATTCCTACATCATTAAAACCTTTTACTACATTCCTAATATAATTTATGAATATATATCTATATATATCTATATATATATATCTATATCTATATATATATATATATATATATATATATATATATATATATATATATATATATATATATATATATATATGGTTTACTATCATTATTTCGACTCACACTTGGTCGACCACAGTATGTTCGACAATGGAAAGTCGAACAGAGCAATATCCAACTTTAAAAGCGAGCCTAGGAACGGGTTTTAACATAGGTCAAGATAGGGGTTCACTGCTATTGCCGAACTACAAACCTCGCCCCTATCTCAATCCATGTTAAAACCCATTCCTAGGCTTGCTTTTAAAGTTCGATATTGCTGTGTTCGACTTTCCGTTGTCGAACATAGTGCAGTCGACTGAGTGTGAGTCGAAATACTGATAGTAAGCTATATATATATATATATATATATATATATATATATATATATATATATATATATATATATTTATATATACTTCACTCTACTTAATTGATATAACTAATATTTTATATTCAATAAGCCAGATGTGAAAGGAACCTATTCCACATGTGCATATTAAGTCAAATAAACTTATATCAGTTAGTATATAACCTGATACTATTTTGAAGTGAAGAGAATTAATATTATTTGCTGTATCATATGATGAAATTGAAAAAAAAAATGCTAAAAATTGTACTTATATGCCACTCATGACATAGCTCTCATCAGATACCTATTTTGTACGTTTCCTTGTTTAAGAATGTAAAATCCAAAAAACATACATGGTATTTGTGCTATCCTTTCTATAAAAATTCAAGGAAGAAATAAAATATGTTATTTATTTTAGGTCTGTTAGGTTGGTAGTTTTCCAGGAACTAATTTTAATTTGCCTTTTCAGGGATACTGCACTCCAGCATTCCCATCCTTACTAACCTACACCACCCTTGTAGATTTCCTTTAATTTTCTTCTTCCCCAAATTTCAGAATAATAGCTGTACAGAAGTAATAAACCATTCACAAATGACAAGAATGCCAATTTTCTCTATAAATGCAAAATCACATTTTATTTAATAATAAGTAACAGTTTAACCCAGAAGTGTTTTTAAACTGTTTTCATGGTACAGATACATATGACTACACAAATTTTCATGTACAAATTAAAAAGGGATTTCATATACTAGCTCTGGAATATAAAACATTGTTTGCCCGAGCATGAAAATGTGTGTTTTAAGGTTTCACTTTGAATCATCGAATTTATGATCATCGAGACGAGAACATCGAGTTTCAAACCATCGAAAATTCAAAGGGAACGTAGAAAAAAGAAAAAAAACTCTAAAAACTATTTTATGCAGGAGGGCTACACCCCCTGCACCCCCCCAACTTTAATATACCAACTATGAGATCACACTACAGTGGGGTAAAGGGAAATCTCCATTTTAGCGCTATATGCAGAAGCACTAAACGGGAGATTTCCCGTACCCTGTCTGCAGTGCCATCACAGAGATGGCACATTCACAGACACAATGTGCAGGGCACCTTGCTGCCCTGCAGAAATATAAGCTTTTTCCCTTTTTACTTACCGTTTTCTTCCCCTTGACGACATTGATGTTCTAAACACTCGATGATATGGTCTCAACCATATGCATTTCGATGTTTTCAAGTGGAATGGTGTTTTAAAGCAGAAATTTGAAATTCCTACTAATAAAAAGATTGATTCACTAAATTAAATGTATGCTCATAACTTTATGAGGTTTCAGTGTGCTTTGTGCAATGCTTCAAGAAGGAATGCTAATGTTCATATCTTGGTACAGGAATAAAGCATTAGGTATGGCTCTGAGAAATGACTGCTATTAAATTTTATGCACTGTTCTGAATATCCCTATCCCCTTCCCCTTGGTTTCCCATTGGGTTCACTTCTTCCTGGTATGATTTTCACTCTTGCAGTATTTTAATACCTCGTTCCATTGCTTTTTCATATTGCCTTTTCATTTTCTCTCCTCAGTGTTTGCCATCTTTCCACATCCAGGAACCTGTTGTGTAATTTCTGCTCTGTACTATTTTTGTCTCCTTTCAGGTTTGACTGATGATGGTTTTAACTTCTGTATTCAGCAGTCTGATAATGTTGATTTCTCTTTATTCCTAGATACTCTCTAATTCCATTCGTATTGCTTTTTCTCAGATACATGTTTCCCTTGTACCATTTTTCTTCTAAATTATTTGTGCATCACCACTCTCTCTCTCTCTCTCTCTCTCTCTCTCTCTCGCTCTGTCTCCAGCTCATCAATCCCACTTCCTTCTTTCCTTCTCCTCTCACCAATTTTCCTCTGATGATGGCCTTGATCCCATGCCACCAGTGTTCTTTCAGGTTATCACTGTATTTACATTAATTTCTATTGACTCCTTTACTCATCCTTACAGTATTTCCTTGTCCTCCTTTTCTTCCACTTGTAGCTAGTCCATCCCATCACCTTCTCATTTTCTTCCTGCACCCTTACATTAAATCTCATTGCTGCATGATCTGATACTTGTCTTTTGTGATTTTACCCAATAATAATTGTGGCTGGTTTGTTTAGAAATATTTAAGCTGTTAGAGTACTTGCATATGTATTTGGTGACACTGTACAGGCCACTCCTAAATAGCCTTAGTCTTGGTCACACTTACCATATGGATAATAGTAACATTACACAGTAGGATTGTTCACCCTTTGTAAGGGCCTTTATAGTAGCTAATATGTAGTGGTTGATGGCAGTGATAACTACCTTATAGTCTGTGCAGAAGGGAGCACATACCTAGCAAACCTCTGCCAGCCTTCTCCAGGAGTGTATGTGTGTTTGTATATAAATCAAATCTCAAAGTGTGTGTGTGCCAGTTGCTTGGGCAGGGACACAAAGCACTGGTTGGACAGAGAGGGTGCTGGAGGTTTTGGCTTGACCACTCGGGGGAGTCTTATTGGGGATCTAGAAAAAGAGGCAGAAACCAGCCCCAGACTGACTGATCTCTGTGTGCCCTTAAGGGAAATTGCACTTTACTGTGTGTGTACTTGTTATCCTCCCAATGTGTACATCCCTCACTGGTACTAGTGGTGAGGATTGAGAATCCTTGATTACTGGACCAGTGCAAGGGTGTCACATATTAATTGTTTGGCAGTGGTGTGATATCCACATCACATATTTTTATCTTTTATCTTTAATCCTCGGTCAATCTCTCAGCTGCTGTGCGTCCCTGGCACCGGTGTATACAAACTGTCTGCCCAACCTGCTTGTACAGTACTAATATTGAGGAATTTCCCTGTCTGCTGAACAGTAACCTAATTCCACACAAACCTGCCTAAACTAAGGAATTGAAACTATCCTCTCCGTGTGATACAGTTCCTCTAGGAAATTAAAACAAATAAATGAAACTGCCCAACCTGCTTGTATGGTACTAATATTGAGGAATTTCCCTGTCTGCTGAACAGCAACCTAATTCCACACAAACCTGCCTAAACTAAGGAATTAAAACTATCCTCTCCCTGCGATACAGTCCCTCAAGGAAATTAAAACAAATAAATGAAAGTATGTGTCTTTCAAACTACTGTCAATAGAAATATACTGTTTAATAGTCCATGTTTTAATTTACACTCCCAAGCCAGGATGGCCAGCAGCCAAAACCTTTCTTTTTCCCCAAATAGACTACCTTCCCCCCTTGTACCCTCTGTAAGTAACTGCTATCCTTCCCTCCTCATATTCTAGACCTGCTACCTCCTATTAAACATTTTCACTGCTATACAGCATTTGACAACTAGGTGGCAGTATTTTCCTAGATCTATCCTACTGTCTCAGAATATAACTCCCAGGCATCCAGCTTTTTATAGCTTGCCTAAGTTGCAGTCCCACTCTATCCCTCTAGTTATTACTTTACATCACTTTACTTCATTGCCTACTACCCCTACTATCAAGGATCTTACCTCCTACCCTTTCCCTACCTTCACTTACCTTAGCAATCAGCTCTACATTGATTGTTCTCCTTGGGTTCACTCCTTCAGTGGCTTTGACTTTGTTCCTATATCCCACTAAGCATTCCTCTGCTCCTTTGACTAGACCCACTGTGCTCCTAGCCTTATCCTCTCCTCCCCTTAACCGTCCTTTTCTTCCTCACTTCTTCCTTTCTTCTCATGTTGGGTTGTATTAACCACCCAATACAGTATACGTGCTAATCCCCCCCCTGCCCTCTCTACCTGTTGTATAGTGCTAGCTACATCCGGTCTTCACCTGCCCTCACCTACCTTACCCCTCCCCTTTCTCTCTGATGACCTCACAAAACTAATAAATATACCTTCCTCCATGTGGCTCCATCTTTAATACTCGGTCAATCTCTTGGCTGCTGTGCGTTCCTGGCTCCAGTGTATGCAAACTGTGTAAGTTCCGCTTGTTATACCTGCTTTGTACCTGACATGTTATTTTTTACAAATGTGACTGAAAGGATGCTTTTTCAGTAAAAAGGCAACTAGAATTAAATTCTAGAGTGTAGTAGTGATATTTATAACCATAATCAGTTAACTCTATATGCGTTCATGCACGTGGGTCGGTTATACGTAGTGTAACTACCTGCTTTATACCCGATAGCTTTTTCAATCTACTAAAGTGACTGGAAGGGGGTATTTTACAGTTAAAGTTACCAAGTTATAAATTGTAGAGGGTGGTGGAGTTATTTTTAGCTGTTATAGGCTAACTCTAAATGCGAGGTATTTATAGACAAAGGCAACAAGTTAAACATTGTAGAGTGTAATGGAGTTATTTGTAGCAGTTATCAGCTAACTCTATACTCATTCATTGCAGTTAAAGGCAACAAGGTATACATTGTAAAGCGTAGTAGAGTTATTTTTAGCCATTGTAGGCTAACTCTACATGCAAGGTACTTGCAGCTAAAGGCAACAAGAAATACATTGCAGAATCTAGTGGTGTTACTTTTAGCCATTATCAGCTAACACTAACATTTTATTTATTTTATTTATTTTACATTTGTTAACCGGGGGGGTTTGATTGAGCTGAAAAGGCCCTTTTTCAGAAGTGGCCTGGGGAGAAAAGCTCCACAAAGAAAAATTACAGACACATTTAATTATTTAGACATGATCAGTATACGCACAAATTACAAGAGACATGTTTTTACAGTGGCATGCGGCACATAAACAGTTACAGTGGAGAGAACAAACAAAAAAATATTAATTTTAAAAATAAAGGTAATAAATATATTTGTGGTGTACAGCTGAAATTTGGAACATACGTAGAATACATACATAGTACACAGGTACAGTACATACATTGTAGATTAGCCAGTGTTTGTGAGTAAGATTGAAAACTATTAACAAGTGCTCTAGATTTTGTATGTATATGTTATCCACTTTCAATAGCGTGGGGAGCAATCATGGCACTGCCAACTTTGCTTGAGATGTTGCCTGATGAGGTCTTTAAAGGAGGCTTTGGATGATGTGTTTTGAATGCTAGTAGGGACAGAGTTCCATTTTTTAGCCACTGAACTGCTATATAGTGCATCTCCAAAGCTATTGTAGCTGTTGGTGACTTCTAGTAGTAGTTTGCAACCTAATTCCACACAAACCTGCCTAAACTAAGGAATTGAAACTATCCTCTCTCTGCGATACACCCCCTCAAGGAAATTAAAACAAATAAATGAAAGTATGCGTCTTTCAAACTACTGTCAATAAAAATATATTGTTTAATAGTCCATGTTTTAATTTACACTCCCAAGCCAGGCTGGCCAGCAGCCAAAACCTTTCTTTTTCCCCAAATAGACTCCCTTCCCCCCTTGTACCCTCTGTAAGTAACTACTATCCTTCCCTCCTCATATTCTAGACCTGCTACCTTCCATTAAACGTTTTCACTGCTATAAAGCCTTTGACCAGTAGGTGGCATCATTTTCCTAGATCTATCCTACTGTCTCAGAATATAACTCCCAGGTATCCAGTTTTTTATAGCTTGCCTAAGTTGCAGTCCCACTCTATCCCTCTATTTATTACTTTACATCAATTTACTTCATTGCCTACTACCCCTACTATCAAGGATCTTACCTCCTACCCTTTCCCTACCTACACTTACCTTAGCAATCAGCCCCCAATTCCCACCCACCTCCAGTGCTTCTAGATTTATACACCCTAGCCACACCTCCAACCATACAACCAATCACATGGTCCAACCCCTTAAAGTGATAATACCCACTTCCCACTAGTCATCACCTTATTTAACTATCTTTACGTCTTCCTGCATATTAATAAATATTTAATTCTTCCACAATGCCATCCACAACTACCCTAACACACCACAAACCCTTACTCTTATTCTCACTCCTAACTATTCTAACTATACCTTACCTACTTACTTTATATGAACACCTTAACTGTCTAGGATTTCACAACCTCACAAAGCAAACCTCTACACCAACAATATTAATCCCTCATAGCCATACTTATACATCCTGCCCACCAAAGTATTTATAAGCTAAATGTCATAGACTCAGTCACATTACATACTACATCCCAAGAACCAAGAAATCCCAGGACCTAATATGTAAATTCTTAAAACACACTTTGAGAATACAAGCCCACTCCCTAATAGATGGTGATATACATCCTAATCCTGGCCCAAACTCTACCATAACCCCAGAGCCACACACATCAACTCTTAATAATACACACTTGCTTACCAGACCCCCCAACTCCCTTCTAATAGCTCATCTCAATACTTGCAGCATAAATAATAAAGTTGCCCACCTACATAACCTCATGGATGTACATTCATTTGACATACTCTGTCTCAGTGAAACTTGGCTTAAGCCATCAACTCAAGACAATGTGGTTATTCCCCCTGGCTATAATATCCTGAGATTAGACTGTAATTCTAAAAAGGGTGGAAGAGTAGCTATAATATACAAATCTGGATTACAAGTGACCACTATAGACTCCATACCTCCACTAACTAGTAATGCAGAAGTTCTTATTTCCAAAATTCAGCTTAACAAATGCAAATCCATATATAGCATCTGTATCTACCTCCCCCCAGGCAACAATACTAGTACCATAGAGGCTATTCTAAGTTGGCTTTCTACCAGCTACCCACATGAAACTATAGTACTCGGTGACTTTAATATTAACTGGAAGGGCTGTACATCTGATCAGCCTACTACTCATATAAACCTTTATGGTTTTACTCAAACCATCAAATCCCCCACCAGAACCGATAAACATAGTAACAACGAAAGCACCCTTGACTGGATTCTCATTAATGCTAATCACCAAACTTACAAAGTAGGTACCCTCCCTGAAGATATAAGCGACCACTCACTCACCTTCTTAATCAGGTATAAGACTGATATTCCAAACCAAACCTTTTATAAGACAATAAGGGCTAATGAAAATTTGAACCCCGACAGCTTTTTATATCTTGTGACTGGTCACCACTGAAACACCTACCATTAGATGATGCAGTCATATACTTTAATTCTAAATTCTTAGCCACTCTAGATTGCCATGCCCCAATGTGCACAATCAGAATTAGGACTAAACCAGCCCCATGGCTTTCCAAAACTACCAAACAAAAAATACTCCAAAGAAATAAACTCTGGGCTAGCTGGCATACAATGAAAAGCCCTTCAGATCAATTAAAGTTCAGACAACTAAGAAAGGAAACAAAGAAAGCCATATTGTCAGACAAAAGAAACATCTACTGCCAGCTTCAACAAACCCACCAAAATAAACCTAAAAAATTTTGGTCAGGCATCAATAAACTCTTACACTCGGGTTGTTCAGTCACTCCTATTCCCTCAGGCTTTGATCACAACAATCCCAACCAAATAGCCAATTCTTTTAACACTTTTTTCACAGAGACCATACAATCTCTTGCTAATCAGCTATCCCTTGACACCATATCTTCCTCATCAGATATTTCCAACAGCCCACTACTATTTCATTTTCAACCTGTTCCTACATCCCTTGTCTGTACTCTTATTCAGAAACGTAAACCCACCACCCTCTCGACAGATCTACTACCTGCAGAATACCTGCAAAAAGCTGCAAAGGCTATAGCCTACTCCATATCCATCCTCGTTAATAGAACTATTTCTGAAGGTACCACCCCATCAATCTGGAAAATTTCACATATCATCCCCCTGCATAAAGGTGGTAATTCCAAAGATTTATCTAACTATAGGCCTATAGCCATATTATCCCCACTGGCAAAAATCATGGAAAAATGCATTCATAAGCAACTTCTAAACTACCTACTAGAAAACAATTTATTAGCCACCTGCCAACATGGCTTCAGACCATTTCATAGCAACACCTCTGCTCTCTTATCCTTTACCAATTGCATTAATAGAAATCGAAATAGAGACATTCTATCCTCAGCCCTCTTTATTGATCTGTCAAAAGCCTTTGACATGGTTAACCACCACCTCCTCATAAACATATTCAAAAACTTGTCATTGAATGCACTTGCTATACAGTGGTTCCAATTCTACTTAAATAACAGGAAACAGGCTGTACTATGGGAAAATAACCTGTCTTTCCACCTCCCAGTTGCCCTTGGTGTCCCACAAGGCTCCATACTGGGTCCTCTCCTCTTCTCTATCTTTACAAATTACCTATTTTCGTAATACCACAAGCTACCTGTATCCAATACGCAGATGACTCCACACTAATATGCTCAGCCACTTCTCCATCCAAACTTCCGTCCCTAACCCAAAACATCTTTAGCACAGTAGAAAATTGGCTTTTACACCGATGCCTCATCCTGAACCCTAAAAAAACAAAAATGCTACTATTCACTCCCACCCGTAGGGCCACCCCACTAAACTTTACTGTTACATCTAGCAATGGAAATATCATATCT
This sequence comes from Protopterus annectens, assembly GCF_019279795.1. Classification (NCBI taxonomy): domain Eukaryota; kingdom Metazoa; phylum Chordata; order Ceratodontiformes; family Protopteridae; genus Protopterus; species Protopterus annectens. The sequence goes on from NC_056735.1 coordinate 1,882,731,107, forward strand.
CCTGATCCTACCACAAAACTACTTGGGGTACTAATTGATAATAACCTCACCTTTGAGCCTCATATCAACAACACTATAAAAACAGTAAACAAAAAATTAGGTTCCCCCTACAGGTTCAAACCCTTTCAGACTACACTAGCCAGGACCACTATCGCCCGTACCCACTTAATCTCAACCCTACTGTATGCCTCCCCTATCTACACTAAACTAGGTAAAAGCAATCTGAACAAACTGGTTATTTTCTGCAACAATATTGCCAGATTTGCAACTGGGTCAACCTATAGAACCCATCATTGTAACAATCTTAAGCAACTAGATTGGTTAGAGTTGCCAAATCTAATACTTTTGAACCAACTAATAGTTTCCCATAAGATCTTGTATCAACCAGCAAATACACCAATACTCACTAACCTTATCACTCCCTATAACAATCTCAAGACCCTATGCTCATCAAACAAACTATTAGTACAAATAGCTAAGACCAAAAATGCAGCTGGTGACTCATTGTTCTCCAATACAGTGGGTAAAACCTGGAACACCCTCCCTAATCACCTAACCTCCCTATCCTCAGTTACCCGATTTAAAAGCAAACTGAAACCTAACCTGAAATCACATTGGTTATGCCCCTGTGCTAACCCTGACTAACTACCTACCTTGCCCCTAGACACTAATCTTCCTACCTGTTTAAGCTTGCTTACTTAACTACTAACAATATTATGTGTGTGAATTTAGAGTTTAATAGTGTAATTGAACATACTTTGTATGAATATCCATAGCTGGTATGTACTATGATTATTTTTTATTTTTTTCCTGATTACGATATTATATGCAATGATATGTAATGATTGACAAAACTTTATATAGTACCTGTGTTTTTGTAAATATTACTCTGTCTGTGGAGCTTTTCTCCCCGGGCATCCACTGAAAATGGACATATATCCAGTTGGACTAGCCCAGTCAACAAATGTAAAATAAATAAATAAATAAAATATTAATTGGCTGACAGTGGTGAGTTAGCCACATCACATATTAATTGGCTTGTAGTGGTGTGGATATTGAATTCCTGTAGCTTGTATACAGCGGTCACTTAAGGTGTTTGTACTCAATCAGCCACGCAGCGAGCATTCAGAGTTCATATCACATTTGTTTTATTTTTTGTTAACTTAGTTAGTTAGGAAGAGCAGGCAAGCATGTCAGTAGAGGAGTATGGCAAGCTGACCAAGAGCCAGTTGGCTGAGATGTGCCAGGCTAAAGGACTGCTGCATGACAATTTGACTAAAGCAGACAAGATTGCAGCTTTAGGCACAGCTGCATCACATAATAGCAACCAGGAGGACAATCAGACTGGCCATAAAGATATAGAACTCTCAGAAAATGGACAACTCAGCCTTTCCACAGAGGACTTAAAAATCTGTCTGGAGATAAAGAGACTTGAGTTGGAGGCCAAGCGTTTGGAAATAGAAGAAGCAGAGAGACTGAGACATCTGGAGGCTGAGGAAAATGAGAAACTGCGACATCTGCAGGCTGAGGAGAATGAAAGGCAGAGGCAACATGAAAAGGAGATGCTGACTCTTCCCCAGAGTCATGGAGGTAATGGGGAAGGGAGTAACTCAATCCCAGAAGCAACAAAGGTCAGTACATTTTTTCCACAGTTATAGAGGAGGATAATTTTGATAGTTTCATTCATATGTTTGAGAAGGTATGTAGACAGTATAATGTTGACCAAGGGCTCTGAGTACAGTTCGTGACTCCCATTACTCCATGGTAAAGCTGTAAGTGTAATTTCTAAGCTGTCTGACACTGATTTTTTAAATTATAATGTTGTAAAAAACTACACAAGGCAGATGAAAGTGTGTGTGAATCTGTTGCTGAACTAAGCACTTATTTTCTTAGGTGGGTGACTGGATGTCAGGTCACCACTTTTGAAAGGGAAAGGCTGGCAGTACATTTGGTGAGGGAACAAGCCCTTAGCACTTTGCCTGAGGACATGAGAATTTGGTTAGGTGAATGACAATGCACTACTGCAGATGAGTTGGGGAAGAAGGGAGACCTATACCTAGCAAGCAGGGCATCACTGCACAGGAAAAGAACACCCACTGCTGCTCATGGGTCTAAGGGAAACTGAGGCACTGCTGTCAGAGGATACCAGACATCCTGTAGAAGGGGAGCTGGGAAGGGTTGCAAGGAGAAAGAGCTGAGACAGGCTCAGCTCTCAGACCCTACCCAGACTGTCCCAACAGTGTCCGTCAATAGCTGGGGAAGCCACTAGTCCAGATACACATCCAGGACCAAGGATTAAATGTTTTAAATGCCACCAGTGGGGCCATGTAGCATATAGATGTCCATAGAGGCAAGGTGGGGAACAAAAGTTGGGATAGCCGGTAATTGGGAATGACTAAATGCCAACAGTAACTTATCTCGAGACAACAAGGGTACCAAACTACCACAAAGGGTTTTATCCTATTTTAGTAAATGGGAAAGAGACCATGGCTAAGAGAGACACAGCCTCTGACCTAACCATTGTGAAGCCTGCAATGGTGAGCACTAATTGCTTGGGCAGTCTACTCCAGTCCGAGCTTTAGGAGGGACCCCATTCTATATACCTTTGGCTAGGGTTCACCTTGACAGGGAGGATGGAAAAGGAAGCCAGCAAGTAGGTGTGTTTGAGGATATCTCTGCAGATGTCCTGATAGTGAATGATTTTGATAATGCAGTACCCAGTGTGCATGCAGGTACATGCAGTCAGGCTTGGAGACAAGCATGTGGGTCTGATAGCCTGGGGGAGACCCAGACAGACCATACACTTGCAGCCAGGACTGGAGAGGTGGTTACTTCAGGGAGGGAGCTACCCTGTAGCTGTGAGACCGGAGGTGATCCATTTCTGCTTGTGGGTACTGATGTTCCCTTGGACAGAATGACTGCAAGGGCAGAGGTAGTAGTAGTAGCACCCAGGCTGACAGTGAGGCACTGCTGTCAGAGGATATCAGACTTCCTGTGGAAGGGGAGCTGGGAAGGGTTACAAAGAGAAAGAACTGAGACAGGCTCAGCTCTCAGACCCTACATTATAAGGCCTGAAGCAGATAGTTAGTGAGGCACCTGATTCTCAAGGCAAGGGGGAATCTGCATACTGAGACAAAGGGTTACTGTATAGAAAGTGGACCCCTAAGGGAGGGCTAGAGGGTGAGAGAATACAGCAGTTGGTAGTGCCCAGAACCTACCATCTGGCACTTCTAACCCTAGCCCATGATATTCCCTTTTCAGGTCATATGGGCATAAAATGTACAAAGAGATGTATTATGCAGAACATTTATTGGCCTGGGATTTCCAGAGTTGTAACAGGGTACTGCAGGACCTGTGAGCAGTGGCAAAAGGTAGGAAAGGCAGGAGACATGGTGAAAGCTCCTTTGATGCCTTTGCCTGGGTTTGATGAGTCATTTCAGAGGGTAGCTATGGATATTGTGGGGTCTCTGAGTACCCCAAATTCCAAAGGGAAAAAGTATATCCTAGTGGTAGTAGATTATGCTACCAGATACCCCGAGGCAGTGGCTCTGGCCTCCATTGAGAGAGAAAAGGTGGCAAATGCTTTGTTAGAGATTTTCAGTATGGTAGTGTTTCCAAAAGAAATACTGACTGACAAAGGTGCCAATTTCTTCTCAGACCTGCTGGCTTATCTGTGAAAGTACTGTGGGGTGAAGCACCTAAAGACCACCCCTACCATCCCCAGACTAATGGTATTGTTGAGAGGTCAAACTCTACACTCAAGATGATGCTACAGGCATTTGCAGACCAGTTTAAGAGGGACTGGGACAAATATCTGCCCCCATCTGTTGTTTGCTTACAGAGAGGTGCCCCGGGAATCCACAGGTTTTTTTATCCTTTGAGTTGCTCTATGGGTATAGGGTGAGGGGAACTCTAGATGTGATTCAAGATGAGTGGGAGGTTGAGTGTGACTACCACAAGGAGTCTGCTGTGGTATATATGCTAAACCTCAGGACAAGGTTCAGGGAACTCATGGGCTTGGCCCAGGATAATCTGGCAGAAGCCCAACTGCAAAAAAAGTTCTGGTATGACAGGAATGTTTGAGCTAGAGAGTATGCTCTAGGGCAGCAGGTAATGGTTCTTATTACTGTCAGATACAACAAGCTGCAGGCAGCCTGAGAGGGACCCTACAAGGTGGCAAGGAAGGTCAGTGATGTTAACTACATGGTAGAACTGCAGGAAGCAGGGGCACAAATTGTACCATGTCAACATGATGAAACCTTACCATGATATGGAGGCCCTTGTGCTAAGTATTTGCAGTGGATTGCAGGAGGAGTCTGAGGGAGATCTGGTGTCTGAACTCCATAGTGAGGCTTGGACTGACACCTCAGTGGAAGAGGTAGCAATGTTCCAGCAACTATCCCCTACCCAGTTTCAAGAAATCTGAGCAGTGTTACAGGAGTCTGGGGACATGTTCACTGAGAAACCAGGGCGCACCTACCTGGCCATTTGGGTGGGAGGATGACATAATGGTTAAGGTGTTTACCTTAAAGACACAAGGTGCAGGGTTTGATTCTCACATGAGGTAACTGGCTAGGCCTCAAATGGCCCAAAAAGGCAGTTAACCTAGTACTAATCTATGAACCTATGGTGCATCACCATGTGGATACAGGACCCCAAAGGCCTATTAAGCAGGCCCCTTATACAGTACCTGAGAGAGTCAAGCAGACTCTGAGGGAGGAGATACAGGAAATGTTGGAACTAGGGGTAACTGATGAGTCCCTGAGCCTCTCCACTCATGCTGGTACCAAAGAAGGATGGCAGCACCGGGTTCCGTGTGGACTACAGGAAATTAAATAGTCACACAGAGTCAGATGCTTACCTCATACCTAGGACAGATGAAGCCCTAGAGCAGCAGAGTGGTGCTAAGTATCTTACTACCATTGATTTTACCAAGAGTTACTGGCAGGTGCCCTTGACTCCCAGTGCTAGAGAGAGGTCAGCCTTTGTGACTCCTTTTGGCTTGTATGAGTTCACATAGATGCCCTTTGGGATGTAAAATTCCCCAGTAACTTTCCAGAGGCTGGTAGATCAAACCCTAGCAGGAGTAGGAGATTTTGTCCTTGCTTATCTAGATGATATTGCCATCTACAGCCTTTCCTGGCAAGAGCATCTTTAGCATGTCAGGGAGGTGCTGGGCAGACTACAGAGGACAGGGTTGACCATTAAGCCCATCAAATATCAGGTGGGCATGGCAGAGGTCTCCTGCCTGGGATACAGAGTGGGGAGTGGTAAGATCAGGCCAGAACCTGCCAAAGTGGAAGCCATTCAGGCATTGCCTGTTAGGGACAGCAGGGTACTACAGAAAGTTTGTCCCCAGTTATAGTACCATAGCTGCTCGCCTCACAGACTTGACAAGGAAAAATAGGCCAGATAAGGTAGTGTGGACCCCATCATGTGAGCAGGTATTCATAGGTTCATAGGTAGGTACTTGGCTATCGGCCCAAGGGCCTAAGTAAGCCTAGCCAACAAGGTTCCCTGGCTTATGCCACCCAAGAAAGTTAATTTCCTGTACCCCTGTTGAGCAGAGCCACAGAAGTGATCCCTGGGGTGTATTTCCTATTTCCCATCCACTCATCAAGATTTTTCTTGAAGAGTGATAAAATTTTGCTTGACATAGATGGGTAGCTTGTTTCAGAAAATAGGAAGTCTCCTGGACAGGAATCTATCCCTCCAGCATGTCCTGTTTATTGTGGTGACAAGGTTTAGGTCCCTAGAGCATGTAGCTCAGAGGAATTGGGATTTCTTTAAGTGTAGGATGTACAACAGCTCTGGGTTTAACATAGCTTTATATGTTAGGCAGAGATCTCCTCGGAGTAGGCAATATGCTATAGAGTAAAGCTGGAGTTTTTTGAAACAGTCAGTGTAGGGCACCTGTTTGAGGCCAGTAATCATCTTTGTGAGGTACTTCTGTGGCCTTTCAAGCTGCTGCAGGTGTCTTGTGAGGTACATTCCAAAAGGGGCATTGTACTCTAGAATGGGTCTAATGAGTGCCGAGTAGAGGGGAATAATGACCTCTTTTTTCCTGGATGAGAACACTTTTGTGATGAGATGTGCCACATAGAAGGATTTCTTGACTACTGTGGCGATGTGATTATCAAAGGAGAGACTACTGTCCACCTGGGTCCCAAGGTCTCTTATCACACATTCGGCATTAAGTAGACTGCTGTTTATTTGGTAGTTCATGGGTACAGAGTTTTTAAAAAAGGGGATGACAATGCACTTTTTGGCATTGAGCTTGAGGCCATGCCTCTGACACCAGGCATCTGTCTTAGTGAGGCCCTTCTGTAGGATGTCCACATCATTTGGGGACTCGACTATAGGCTCCTACTTTGCAGTCATCTGTGAACTTCATTAGCCAGAGGCCTTCTGTATTAGCCTGTACGTCAGAGAAGTGGATACTAAACAGGAAATGTCCCAGGACTGAACCCTGTGGTATTCCACTTGTCACTGGTTTGAAGTCAGATTTGGAGTCTGCAACTTTTACAGTGTGGGTTCTGTCAGTGAGCCAGTTGGCAACCCATCTTGTTATGTAGGGATTTATACCTAGTTTAGTGAGTTTAGCTATAATTCCAGAATGGAGGATGGTGTCGATAGCCTTGGTGAGGTCAAGAAAGGCTGTGTGAACCACCTTACCCTCATCTACAGCTTTGCTGACTGCCTCAAAGAAGTCAATCAGGTTCAAAAGGCATGATCTGCCTTTCACAAACCCGAACTGGGTGGGGTCCAGAGTTTTGGGGTTACCAATGTCTTTGTTTATGAGTTCCATGATGCTACGTTCCATGACCTTGCAGACCAGGCTCGTCAGGCTAATAGGGTGATAGTTCCCAGGATCAGTGGTGGCTCCCATTTTGTGGAGTGGGATAATTGTTGCTGTGTGCCATGCCATTCCAGAAGCCTAAAGGAGCTTTGGGTGGCTCCTCTGTGTTAGCCAGTCCAGATTACAGCAAAGAATTTGTTGTGCAGGTTGATGCTTCAAACCATGGGGTGGGGGCTGTACTTAGCCAGGTTTCTTCAGAGGGAGAAGAGTACCCAGTGGTTTATATCAGTTGTAGGCTCCAATCCAGGGAGGAATGCTATGCAGCTGTAGAAAAGGAATGCCTAGCCATAATGTGGCACTGCAGAAACTTCCACCTTATCTGTATGGAAGGAAATTCACTGTAGTTACAGACCACAATCTCTTAACATGGCTACTTTGAGCCAGCCAACAAAATGCCAAGTTACTAAGGTGGAGCCTAGGGTTGCAGGCATATGATATGAGAGTGCAGCACTGCAGTAGGGTTAGCAATGCCAACACAGATGGACTTTCAAGACATGGAATGGGTTAAGGTAATCCCATATAGGCTCAACCCTCTCAAGCAATGTTTCTCAAGGGGCACTTGGAAAACTAGCTTGAGTTTTTTTTGGGGGGTAGAATTGTGATGCTGCCAGCCCAGCTAGTTGGAATTTTGTAAATAATCATATGTCATTTGTGAATATTAATATGATTCATATGCTTGTCTTACAAATGTAAGAGAACTGTATGTTATGTACTGAGCTTCAAGAATGTAAACACAGTGTATCCTACTGGAAAAGAACAGAAAGTTGTGTAGAGCTAGAGGTTTTCCTATTGTCTTGAAACAGAAATAATTACTAGGTTTCAAATGTAAAAGTCCAAAAAGTCAAAACTGTTGCACGGAGAAGCAGGACTCTTGAAAAGCAATGTCCATGTATACTCACAAAGGCTGCCTGTAATGGCACACCATCAACTGTTCTTTAAATTCAAAAGTCAGTTACAAAAAGTCACAACTTGCTATTCAGCACTGTCAGGAACTTCCAATTGCATCAGTTAACTTCACCGAACAATAACTTGTAGACATTCAAATGCAAAGGCTGCCTGTAATGGCACACCATCAACTGTTCTTTAAATTCAAAAGTCAGTTACAAAAGTCACAACTTGCTATTCAGCACTGTCAGGAACTTCCAATTGCATCAGTTAACTTCACCAAACAATAACTTGTAGACATTCAAATGCACTAATCCAAGCGTTCAGCAAGTTTAAAGAAAAGAAAAGTTTATTTAACATCCGCTAGCTTTCAACAAGGTCTTCTTCAGGCCGTTATACAATTTTCAAAAACTTTCACATACATTTATAGAGGATGTGACATAAACAATCTGATGTCATATCCTGTACAATTTAAAACAGTTAAAATGAAAACATTCACCTAACCATTTAAACACTGTGACATTTAAACACATAGCACTCTTGGTAGGAGTAGCAAATATAGCTACTGTTTATAAAAAGCATCAAAACTTTTTGCATCCCTAAAACTATTACAAATAAAATATGTTAGAACTTTAAAATTATAAAACATTCTACTAACCATTTAAAGGCTATTGAGTTAAAATACCTGACTTTTAGTTGGGTATGACTTCTTACAAGCAACATTAGCACATGCGTTGACAAATGCCATAAACTACACTATTATTATACGATCATCATCAATTACAGTTCTGTGACTGTTCACACTAAAATACCTTGAAAGACTGAATATTCTACTAAACATTCAGGCATCTTGAAATAATATACCTAACATACCGTTAGGTGTAAAAATTGTAATATTACCAAGCGCTAAATTCTTGTTACTTATAACACATATAAGACCTACGTGTGTAGGGGTTTGGATGAAAGAGGGGGGGGGGGGGGGGGACTGTGATACAGATGATGGTGTATGAAACTGGTGAAAGGTCAGTCAAACCAGACAAGGGGGTGGGATAAAATGGGTAAAGGAGTGGGGAAAAATATGTTAGAACTTTAAAATTATAAAACATTCTATTAACCATTCAAAGGCTATTGAGTTAAAATACCTGACTTTTAGTAAGGTATGACTTCTTACAAGCAACATTAGCACATGCATTGACAAATGCCATAAACTACACTATTATTCGCATGATCATCAACAATTACAGTTCTGTGACTGTTCACACTAAAATTCCTTGAAAGACTGAATATTCTACTACACATTCAGGCATCTTGAAGTAATATACCTAACATACCGTTAGGTGTAAAAAATTGTAATATTACCAAGCGCTAAATTCTTGTTACTTATAGCACATATAAGACCTATGTGTGTGTGTGTGTGGGGGGGGAATGTGATACTGATGATGGTGTATAAAACAACTGGTAAAAGGTCAGTCATGCCAGACAAGGGGGTGGAATAAAAGGGTGAAGGGAGTGGGGAAAAGAGGGAGGGGTGGGAAGGGGCAGGAAAGCAAGGGATGGTAAATGATCCATACACAAATAGGATCAGAAACTAGGAAAGGAGGCGAGCACAGTGACAGAGTCATGCTAGAAAGTATTAAGCTAAGTGTTGGAATATGACTGGAAAACTAGATTCAGTGAATAGGTTTACCTTTAAGTATGGGCTTGATTGATATCCTGTCATTTAAGCCGGGGCTCCTATCAGCCCTCAATCTAATGATCCATCTCACCTCTGTCTGTTCTGTTTTATTATGCACATCCCCTCTTCTATTACCCGGTTTGTTCAAGTTTATTACTTGAAACACAAAGCTATGTTCCTTTGAGGTATTTGAGACGTGTTTGGCCAGTGCATTGGATAAACATAGCATCTTAATTTTATAGACATGCTCCCTAATTCTCTCTTTAAGTTTTCTATCTGTTTTCCTAATGAAAACGCAGGAGAATATAATGAGGTGGCCAAATATATAACATGTTCAGAATCACATGTAGCTGGTGATGTAAATGTGAATTCTTGTTTAGTAGTTGGGTGCGTAAATGCATTGGATTCTTTGATATACCTACATTGGTTACATTTATGACATTTCTTTGTTGTGTTAATGTTATCACCACTAGGTCCTGCTCTATCTATCCTATTTGGGCCACACAACATCTTATGAAGGTTCATTTTATTTTTATATGTAAATTTAGGGGTATCACCTAACATCTTAGAAATGGTTGCATCTGTTAAAAGGATATCCCAGTGTTTCTTATAAATGTACTTAATGCTATTTACATCCTGAGTAAAATGTATGGGAATCAACACACTGATTACTATTATCGGGGAAATGTCCAGGGCTTAATGTGTCAGCATGTTGCACAGCAAAGTATGGATGTGCTCTACCTTCCCTTAGACTGTCTATCCCTCTAAAGTTTTCTTCAATTTCATCCTCTGCATACGACCTCTTCAAAGATTTAGTCCGTAAGTCGTTAACTCGCCCAGAAATCCTGGATAGTTAGAGTTCAACCTAGATGCTCTCATCACTTGGCTCCTCATAATATTACTAAATATATGGCCTGGATGCATACTGCTGCGATGAAGTAAGGTGTTTCTATAGCATTGTTTCCTGTACACCCTGTATTCAGTGAACCATCAGGAAGCTTTTCTATGTACACATCTAGGTAGGGTATAACTTCTCTCGATTTAGTCATAGAGAATTTTAGAAATTTCGTAGCCGTGTTCATTTTAATTTCCAAACTATTTAATTCCTCCTCTGTACCACCCCAAACCAGAAAGAGGTCATCAACAAATCTGGTGTAACAGAGGGCATATTTCCTAAATTTATCAAACTGAAAAAGTGATTCATCCTCCTAATCGGCCATAACTAAGTTGGCGTAGCTATTGGCACAAGAAGTGCCCATAGCTACTCCATCCTTTTGTATATAAATTTGACCATTAAAAATGAAGATGTTATTCATTAATACTATTTCCATTAGGTTACAAATCACCTCAATTCTACCTTCAGAGTAAGTACCTTCCTTCACTAACCGTCTATTAAGCCTCCTGAGTCCATCATGATTAGGTATCACTGTAAAGAGTGACTGGACATCAAATGTTACTAACAATCTATCATGTATGTCATGCTTATTTTGGGTTTCGACCATTTCCTCATATAGTTTAATTAAAAACTGTTTCGTATCCCTTAATATATGCTCATACTTGTTAACTATAGGCCTTAACAAAGATTCCAAGTATAGAGATATGGGCTCGGTAATCCACCCTTTACCTGCAACAATGGGTCTCATTGGTGGACATTCACCATCTTTGTGTATCTTAGGGATACCTTGAATGATAGGTATAGTAGGATGTTCAACTATAAAGTATTTAAATAATTCCTCATTAATTTTACCTTCCTTCAACATAGCATCTAAACTGTTGTACACATTAGATATAATCCTATCAACTGTATTAGTATTAATCTTTTGGTAGAAGCTATTGTCATCTAACATTGAGGTCATCCGTTGTTTGTAGAAATCCATGTCCATCACAACGACTGGACCACCCTTATCAGCAGGCCTTATCATGATTGTCCTATCATTCTTTAGGCTTGCAAGTGCTTTTCTTTGGGTTGGTTTTAAGTTACCAGGACATCTCTTACTTCTATTAGCATAATCATTCTTATGTAAGTCTTGTTCAACAAGTTGGGAATAAGCTTCTATGAGAGGATGGTAATTAGGAACATAGGTACTAGGTTTTCTGAATGGATGTTGTGTTTCCAAAGAATTAAAAAAATTTAATTTAATTTGCAAATTACGTATAAATAGTTTCAAGTCAATAACACTATCAGTAATGTCGCTTCTGGTCGATGGAATAAAAGTTAGTCCTTTTTCTAGGACAAACTGCTCTTCTTCAGTCAATTTCCTGGTGGATATATTCCACACTAGGGATTTTTGTTCCCTTGCCAGATCTTCTTTAATGTAGGTCCAGTTTGAGTTGGTTCTGCTGGCCTCTTTCTCTGTCTCCCCCTGCTTATGGAACGTCCTCTCCCCCCTCCTCCATTGACTGGCAATAGGGAAAGGGTGGGGTGGGCAATTACTCTTACTGAGAGTCCCATTAGTGATAGTGCACGGGGTCAAACTATTATTCATATTATCACCACTTGTACTATTAGTGCCCTCCTCTATATGTTCACATATATCTATTCGTCTATTTGCTTCCTCAAATACAGAGATATCATGTACATTACTCACTGGTGATGCACTACTATTGTTTCTATTATCATGGTGTATTAAAGCTGATGTTACTATAGTTTTGTTTTTCATACGACCTTGTTCACCTTCTTTTCTTTTAGCTATACTATTGCTACTATGTATATCTGATACATTCAGGTCTCCTTCACTCCGTGTATCTGTTAATACATCTTTCTTGTTACTACTGGTATTGTGCAGTTTATCTTGCATCTGTTCTCTACCATCCTTTGGCCCTGTGAGTGAAGTCTCCACTCTAGGCCAGGTGAAGACATTGCCCCTTTGAAATCGTTAGTGTCCCTCCAAATTTTATCTCTTTTTTGTTGTAGTAACTTTTTCTCAAATATGAACACACCATCTAACATCCTGTCTAGTCTAGTGTCTAATATTTGTTTTGGATACAATGTATGTAAACTCACTTGTTGTTCTTTAATTTTATCTCTCAGGGCATTTTCAATGGGCAAAAAATACATATTCAACAGTTCCATATATTTATAGCTAGTTTCTAAATTAATCTGTTGCCATGAATATAGTAAATCTGTGTATACTTTTCCAGTAGTGGGCATTTTCAAAACCCTCTACCCCCTGGGAACAATTTTACGTGCTATACATGCTTCAAAATGTTGTCTCTGTAATTGGAGACGTTTTAACCTCATAAAATCACTTTCCATCTCTTGTAACATTATATCAAGCCCTTGATAATCATGTAATATGTTTTCATTCTCATCATTACCAACAGAAAAATTGTAATTAAGTAATGGATTGTTCTCACCTTTAACAGCATTCTCAAACCTGCTATTGTTAACTGCAGGACACGTTTGGGATTTCATAACAACTTCCGGATTATAAGGTAGTTCTATAGAAGAACTTTCAACATTTTTATCTGCCATGCTTGTGTGAGTGGTATGAAATAAATAAAACCACAATGTAAAGACAAGATAGCACTCACAACAAGCTCCGTGCACACAAGAAAATAAATAATACCAAGTCCAAAAAGTCAAAACTGTTGCACGGAGAAGCAGGACTCTTGAAAAGCAATGTCCATGTATACTCACAAAGGCTGCCTGTAATGGCACACCATCAACTGTTCTTTAAATTCAAAAGTCAGTTACAAAAAGTCACAACTTGCTATTCAGCACTGTCAGGAACTTCCAATTGCATCAGTTAACTTCACGAACAATAACTTGTAGACATTCAAATGCAAAGGCTGCCTGTAATGGCACACCATCAACTGTTCTTTAAATTCAAAGTCAGTTACAAAAGTCACAACTTGCTATTCAGCACTGTCAGGAACTTCCAATTGCATCAGTTAACTTCACCAAACAATAACTTGTAGACATTCAAATGCACTAATCCAAGCGTTCAGCGAAGTTTAAAGAAAAAGAAAAGTTTATTTAACATCCAACAAGGTCTTCTTCAGGCGTTATACAATTTTTCAAAACTTTCACATACATTTATAGAGGATGTGACATAAACAATCTGATGTCATATCCTGTACAATTTAAAACAATTAAAAATGAAAACATTCACCTAACCATTTAAACACTGTGACATTTAAACACATAGCACTCTTGGTAGGAGTAGCAAATATAGCTACTGTTTATAAAAGCATCAAAACTTTTGCATCCCTAAAACTATTACAAATAAAATATGTTAGAACTTTAAAATTATAAAACATTCTACTAACCATTTAAAGGCTAGTGAGTTAAAATACCTGACTTTTAGTTGGGTATGACTTCTTACAGCAACATTAGCACATCGTTGACAAATGCCATAAACTACACTATTATTACGATCATCAACAATTACAGTTCTGTGACTGTTCACACTAAAATACCTTGAAAGACTGAATATTCTACTAAACATTCAGGCATCTTGAATAATATACCTAACATACCGTTAGGTGTAAAAATTGTAATATTACCAAGCTAAATTCTTGTTACTTATAACAGATATAAGACCTAGGTTGGATGAAAGAGAGGAGGGGGGGACTGTGATACAGATGATGGTGTATGAAACTGGTGAAAGGTCAGTCAAACCAGACAAGGGGGTGGGATAAAATGGGTAAAGGGAGTGGGGGGAAAATATGTTAGAACTTTAAAATTATAAAACATGCTATTAACCATTCAAAGGCTATTGAGTTAAAATACCTGACTTTTAGTAAGGTATGACTTCTTACAAGCAACATTAGCACATGCGTTGACAAATGCCATAAACTACACTATTATTCGCACAATCATCAACAATTACAGTTCTGTGACTGTTCACACTAAAATTCCTTGAAAGACTGAATATTCTACTACACATTCAGGCATTCAGGAATCTTGAAGTAATATACCTAACATACCGTTAGGTGTAAAAAATTGTAATATTACCAAGCGCTAAATTCTTGTTACTTATAGCACATATAAAGCACGTATAAAACAACTGGTAAAAGGTCAGTCATGCCAGACAAGGGGGTGGAATAGAAAGGGTGAAGGAAAAACAGATAGAAAACTTAAAGAGAGAATTAGGGAGCATGTCTATAAAATTAAGATGCTATGTTTATCCAATGCACTGGCCAAACCGTCGACGCCTCAATACCTCAAAGGAACATAGCTTTGTGTTTCAAGTAATAGACTTGAACAAACCGGGTAATAGAAGAGGGGATGTGCATAATAAAACAGAACAGACAGAGGTGAGATGGATCATTAGATTGAGGGCTGATAGGAGCCCCGGCTTAAATGACAGGATATCAATCAAGCCCATACTTAAAGGTAAACCTATTCGCTGAATCTAGTTTTCCAGTCATATTCCAACACTTAGCGTAATACTTTCTAGCATGACTCTGTCACTGTGTAGTTTCTGATCCTATTTGTGTATGGATCATTTACCATCCCTTGCTTTCCTGCCCCTTCCCATCCCCCCTCCCTTCACCCTTTCTATTCCACCTTGTCTGGCATGACTGACCTTTTACCAGTTGTTTTATACACCATCATCAGTATCACATTCCCCCCCCCACACATACACACATAGGTCTTATATGTGCTATAAGTAACAAGAATTTAGCACTTGGTAATATTACAACTTTTTACACCTAACGGTATGTTAGGTATATTACTTCAAGATGCCTGAATGTGTAGTAGAATATTCAGTCTTTCAAGGAATTTTAGTGTGAACAGTCACAGAACTGTAATTGTTGATGATCGTGCGAATAATAATGTAGTTTATGGCATTTGTCAACGCATGTGCTAATGTTGCTTGTAAGAAGTCATACCTTACTAAAAGTCAGGTATTTTAACTCAATAGCCTTTGAATGGTTAATAGAATGTTTTATAATTTTAAAGTTCTAACATATTTTCCCCCACTCCCTTTACCCATTTTATCCCACCCCTTGTCTGGTTTGACTGACCTTTCACCAGTTTCATACACCATCATCTGTATCACAGTCCCTTCCCCCTCTTTCATCCAAACCCCCGGTCTTATATGTGTTATAAGTAACAAGAATTTAGCTTGGTAATATTACAATTTTTTACACCTAACGGTATGTTAGGTATATTATTTCAAGATGCCTGAATGTTTAGTAGAATATTCAGTCTTTCAAGGTATTTTAGTGTGAACAGTCACAGAACTGTAATTGTTGATGATCGGCTTAATAATAGTGTAGTTTATGGCATTTGTCAACGCATGTGCTAATGTTGCTTGTAAGAAGTCATACCCAACTAAAAGTCAGGTATTTTAACTCAATAGCCTTTAAATGGTTAGTAGAATGTTTTATAATTTTAAAGTTCTAACATATTTTATTTGTAATAGTTTTAGGGATGCAAAAAAGTTTTGATGCTTTTATAAACAGTAGCTATATTTGCTACTCCTACCAAGAGTGCTATGTGTTTAAATGTCACAGTGTTTAAATGGTTAGGTGAATGTTTTCATTTTTAACTGTTTTAAATTGTACAGGATATGACATCAGATTGTTTATGTCACATCCTCTATAAATGTATGTGAAAGTTTTTGAAAATTGTATAACGGCCTGAAGAAGACCTTGTTGAAAGCTAGCCAGATGTTAAATAAACTTTTCTTTTCTTTAAACGCTGAACGCTTGGATTAGTGCATTTGAATGTCTACAAGTTATTGTTTGGTGAAGTTAACTGATGCAATTGGAAGTTCCTGACAGTGCTGAATAGCAAGTTGTGACTTTTGTAACTGACTTTGAATTTAAAGAACAGTTGATGGTGTGCCATTACAGGCAGCCTTTTGCATTTGAATGTCTACAAGTTATTGTTCGGTGAAGTTAACTGATGCAATTGGAAGTTCCTGACAGTGCTGAATAGCAAGTTGTGACTTTTTGTAACTGACTTTTGAATTTAAAGAACAGTTGATGGTGTGCCATTACAGGCAGCCTTTGTGAGTATACATGGACATTGCTTTTCAAGAGTCCTGCTTCTCCGTGCAACAGTTTTGACTTTTTGGACTTGGTATTATTTATTTTCTTGTGTGCACGGAGCTTGTTGTGAGTGCTATCTTGTCTTCAAATGTAAAAGTGTTTAGTTGTTTTAAGACTTCCAGTTCTGAGCAAACATCTGAGGGATATGTATTTTTCACACAGAAATGTTACATTTTGTTAAGTTTCTGTTAGCCTGGGAACTGAAGGCAGGTGACAAAGAGTGATGTCATCCAGGCAAACACAGCAGTAATATGTGATACTAATTTAAGAACCCTCTCAGAGACAGAGTGTGCATTTTGTATTTTATCTTGGACCTAGAAGCATCCATTTTTCAGCATTTGCATTTGCCTTGCTAATAGTAAGTAACTAGGGTACAGTGATATCTCTTAGATATAGATAGGAATATAGTAAGGATTCATTTAGATGTTTTCTGTATTTATTTGAGACTGCCCTGCAATGCTGTTTTAAAATATTTCCTGTGATTCTGAACTCTGTAGTTACTGTGTTGTTTGAGTATTGTCTTGTTCTTTTATTATATATTATTAAATATATTTAAAGCTTTTAATTGTAGCTGGTATGGTTAGAGATATTTAAGCTCTTAGAGTAGTTGCATATGTACTCCAAAATCAAAGGTCTTCTCAGATAGCCAGTCCTCCACTTTAATAAATGAAATAAGATAAAATACAAGTGAATGAAGCTCTTTCCATCTAGCACACTGGCTAAACTTCATCAGATACACAACACAATTACAAATGCTCTCTTATAAATCACACCAAGTTACAACCAATTAATCATCAAGTTAAACCATTAGCTTTTTAAAGCTCTATGATCCTAAAAAGACAAAATGTTAGTGTAGTGCTCAGCTATTCATCTATTAAAACATAGTTGTACTATAAGACATAAAATTCATAAAATGCATAACTATATATATGTTTTTATGTCAATGTATTTTTCATATATAAAATATGTTAATAAAAGGTCCCAATAATTAATTAAAAAGTATTATAAATATAAGTATATATTTACAAGTAAATATATGACACTAATGTATGAAAACAAGACACACATAGAAAACCAATAAACCAAACTGTGTCATAGTCCAAGTAACTGTAATTATCATCTTTCTAAACTTTTCAGTTTTACAACACAAGCTAGAGAACAAAGTTTGTTCAATCCTGGGGGGGCAAGATGCATTAACTCTTAGCTGCCACATTAATTCTAATTTCTCTAGTAGAAGTGATGTAGGCCCCCCTGTATGTCCATGGCAATATGATCAATAGCCCTAAATTTGAATTTGTGTGATGGAAATTCATTACAATGATGGGCTAGGGCATTTTCCTCTTTGTTCTTGTTGATGTTGTAAGTGTGTTCATATACACGTTCTCTCAGTTTATGATCAGTCTTGCCAGTGTAAAAGGCTGGGCAGGTTTGACATTGGGCTACATAAATCACAGACCTAGAGTTACAATTAAGTCTGTGTTTGATGTTAATTTTTTATGTACCAGTTTTAAAACTCTGACCAGTCTCCATAAACTTACATTGGTTACAAGATTCACATGTGTACATTCCTGAGCTTCTACTCATACTTAACTGGCCACCTTCAATTAAACTCTTTAAGTTCCTTCCCTTACTGTACGTAATCACTGGTAGGGGTCCCAGTTTTTGTAGTAGAGCTTTGTCTGATTTCAATAAGGCCAGTTTTTCATTAAGATTTCCCTCACCTCATGTGCCTCAATTGTATATGTAGTGGTGAAACTGAGAGAGTATTGGAGTTTACTATCACTGTGCCCACTAACCGCTTGATTCAGGTTGTGTCAGAGGGAATAGATGGAGAAAGGACTACTGGACAAGTGTTGTAACCACCTCTATCAACTTGATGTAGAATAGGTGTAAACACTCCAAGTTTGCGTTTTGTTTGAACTTCGGTGATCACTTCAGTCAAGAAAGCTTCAGGGTATCCTCTGTGTGTAAACATATGTCTCAATGTTACACATTCTTCTATAAATCTACTTTCTTCACTTGTCATTCTTGCAGCCCGCACCAGTTGGCCCTTAAGGACAGATTTCTTTTGATGTAAAGGGTGCGAGCTGGAGATTGTAGGAAAGTATTACAGTATGTCTCTTTCCTGTATATACAGGATGTGTATCTCTGGTTACCTCTGTCTTCATTTAATTCTGTATCCAAGTAATTCATTTTGTCTCCATTAAATGAACTTGTAAATTTCAAGAAACAAGTAGTGTTATTGAAATAGTTAACAATATCACAAGATTTTTGGTTGTCACATTTCAATCTTATACAAATATCGTCCAGGAACCGGGTGTAAAAATAAATGCTCTTGCAAATAGTGTCATTGCCCAGGATGTGTTGGTGTTCCCATTGTGCCATTACCATATTGGAAAAACTGGCTCCACATGGTGAATCCATGGCAACCCAAATCTGTTGTAGGTAATACTCATTACTGAACAGAAAGAAGTTGTTTTCTAATATAATTTGCAATAATACTTCTACCAGTCTAATCTCATCAACTGGTGCTTCCCTCTTGGTAATAAAGTCAGTGACCCATTCAATCCCTGTTCTGTGTGGTATTGATGTGTACAAGTCACACACATCTACTGTCAAGAAGTTGTACTCTTTATTGTATTCCAGTTTATTGACTTCAGCTAAAAAAGACCAAGAGTCTTAACAAATTTGCTTCTCTTGTAAAATGTATTTTTTAAGAATTGAGTCCACCAGCTTAGCACAGGGGTATGTAATTGATTGTCTTGCATCAACCAAAGCATGCATCCGTGGGTCTTCCAGTGATTTATGGATCTTAGGGATCCCAAAAAGAATACGTATTTTAGGGCTAGGCAGTGATAAGTAGTTAAAAGTGTTTATATCAATCTGTGAGTCGATAAATAGGTTGTTAATGTATGACTTAATATTATTGTATGCGCCATTCAATTTGTTGCAGCTCACTTTGATGTATGCTTCAGTGTTGAGAATTTTCTCAATTCTTTTCATGTAGTCGGCTTCAAACATCACTAACAGCCCTCCCTCTTTGTCAGACTTCATTATACAGATCAGTAGATTCCTCACATACTGAAGACAGTCCCATGCTTTTCCTGACACATTATTCTTGTTTATCACATTGTAATGCACAGACTCTAATCTAGACCTAATATCCAACTCAAAAATGGTATCAAACAACCTCAACATGGGGTATAATGGTGGATTAAATGTACTAGCAACATGAAGATTATTCCTGTTTTCCTGTACTCTATTACCTTGCATAGCAGCTAAATTCAGTTTCCTAGTATAAAGTTTTAAGTCCAATAACACTGAACTGAGGTTGCTGTGCTTAACAGGAATAAATGTCAGACCTTAGGTGAATAATCAGGTCTTGTTCAAAAATATAGTCAGTGAAACTATACAACTTGAAATCACTGTCTAGATTGTAAAGAAAAGTATAATTACCAGTTTGAAGACTCTCGGTCATTTCCTTTTTGAATTGCCCCCTCTGGTGTTGTAGGTCCAGGCTGCTAGCTGTTGATTCTGTTTCATCTGCTGATGGTTCTGGCCCTGTATTTGAAAAGAATGCTGATGTTCGTTATCCGTAGTGATATGGTTACCAACATAATCCAATGTGTGATTACTAGTTAAATTCTCGGTAAAAACTCTCTGTTCTTCGAAGTTGTTATGGCTAGAACCATTCACTTCATTCACTTGTATTTTATCTTATTTCATTTATTAAAGTGAAGGACTTGCCATCTGAGAAGAACTTTGTTTTTTGGAGTTCGTGGTCTTGTCTTTTTGGTTTTTGGTTCTTAGTACTTGCATATGTATTTCGTGACACTGTGCATACCACTCCTAAATAGTCTCAGTCTTGGTCACACTTACCATTTGGATAATAGTAACATTACACACTAGGATTGTTCACTCTTTGTAAGGGCCTTTATAGTAGCTGATAAGTAGTGGTTGGTGGCAATGATAACTACCTTATAGTCTGGGCAGAAAGGGACATAGCTAGTAAACCTGTGCCAACATTCCCCAGGAGTCTCTGTGTGTTTGTATATAAATCAAATCTCAAAGTGTGTGTGTGTGTGTGTGTGTGTGTGTGTGTGTGTGTGTGTGTGTGTGTGTGTGTGTGTGTGTGTGTGTGTGTGTGTGTGTGTGAGCTTCTTGGGCAAGAACACAAAACCCTGGTTGGACAGAGAGGGTGGGTGCTTGAAGTTTTGGCTTGATCACTCAGCTGAGATCTTGACCCTATAGCTGTACCAGTCTTATTGGGTATCTGGGGAAAGAGGCAGAAACCAGGCCCAGACTGACTGTGATCTCTGTGTGCTCTTAAGGGAAATTGCACTTTACTGTGTGTGTACTTGTCATCCTGTGTTAAGGTACAACTGAGACAGTGTACAGTTAAATGAATGACATCACCACTGTTTATTAGCTGGATATTTATGCTAAAAGTGTTCAAGGTGCACAATAGCACTGTACAGCTACACATCATATATATCTTTGCCGAGAAGTGCACACATATGAGGACGAAAGGCACACACAGCTGGATTCAAACATCTTACACATGTAGTTGCACAATGTACAAACCTCACTATGAAAGTCATGCAACA
Organism: Protopterus annectens; assembly: GCF_019279795.1. Lineage (NCBI taxonomy): Eukaryota > Metazoa > Chordata > Ceratodontiformes > Protopteridae > Protopterus > Protopterus annectens. Next base: position 1,882,752,141 of record NC_056735.1, read on the forward strand.
AAAGAAAATTCATGCTCCAACTGTGACATACTGCAGGTATGTTAGCAGTATGTAGTCACTGTGTGGTCAAAAATTTATCTTCCCTGGGGATACTAGGATTTGCTAGTGTCACAGAATGTCAGTGTAATTCAATCTCATAATTCAAAGAATTGATAAAAGTGGTTGTGAGGTGGCCAATGATACATGACAGTAATAACTGTAACACTATTGAACAAGTGATGGAATCAAACCCCCCTACATATCCACTTACATCATCCATACAACACATTATCTGCAGCCAGTGCTACAGGAGAATACGAAGTAAAATTGGGACATACAGCATCTATGAAGGGATGCCATCAGCAGTGTATTGCCAAGGAGATGTTTCTGGTAACATTAGTTTTACAGCCAATCAGGGGTTGTAAAAGTTGCCACTGCAAAGGTATGTAAAACAACCATGACTTCATTGGCTGTCACACTTGTAAAAGTTAAGCACTGCTGTATTTGAACATCCTGCCTCTCTTCTTCCACATTTTAGAGAATGTGGTTAGCATTGTCACCTCACAGCAAGAGGTTCTCCAGTTCGATCCTCGGCTGGGGTGCCTTCTGTGCAGAATCTGCATGTCCTCCCTGTGGTCGTGTGGGTTTCCTCTGGGTGCTCCGGTTTCCTCCCACATCCCAAAGACATGCTGCAGGTTGCTTGGACACTCTAAATTGGCCCTGTGTGTGTGTGTGTGTGTGTGTGTGTGTGTGTGTGTGTGTGTGTGTGTGTGTGTGTGTGTGTGTGTGTGTGTGTGTGTGTGTGTGTGTGTGTGTGTGCGGAAGGTTGGGCGCTGGGCTGGCAACTCGACACTGTAAAACTCCACTGCCAATCATGAGCAGACAGGTGATCCGATGTGGTGACCCCTAACCGGGAAAAGCCAAAAGAAGAAGAAGATAAGACACTCAAAAGCACCACAGGAGAAGTTTGACATCTAAATAGCTTCAGTTCCCTTAAAAAATGACCTCATCTCATGTTGAACCAGGGAAGTAGACAGGCAATATAATGTTTTCATAGTGTGCTCTTATTGATGCCAGACAAAACACCTTCCATTTGAAGAATGTAAAAGTTCTCACCAACCAACTTAAATGTTTCCATCACCTTCCCTATAATATTATTAAATTGCTATGTTTCAAACCATGACACTGTTATTTGAAGCATTCATTTATAAATCTGTTGACAGAGTATTTTCAAAATAGTAGTTTTTTAAGCAGTATGCGAAGTGTGGAGTTGTCTATAATTTTAAAACATGTATCCAGAGTAGAGGTTGATTAAGCACATGCTCACGTAAATGTAAACACCCTCACACAATCACACCCCCCTCACACTGACATGTTCCATGTTGTTCATTGAACCTACTACCTATCTGGTTACACAATCATGAGAACATAGTACTAGTCACAAGCACCAGAGGAGAAGTCTGACTCTTAAAGAGATACAGTGCTCTTTTGTCAGGATGACCTCATCAGTATGTCTCATACAGGATGGTTCTGTAAAAATTGGGATAAGGGAGTTTTGAGAACAGCTAAATGTGTTATTCTGAGAAGTGCACACAGCAGCAAGTGTTACACCCAGTCTGTCTCTCTCTCTCCCTCTCTCACACGCACACACACACACACACACACACACACACACACACACACACACACACACACACACACACACACACACACACATTCTTCTGTGTCATGCATCAAAGCTCTTACCTATCTAGGTCACACAATCTTGAAGAGAAGTGGAGTTTTTTTCCTCCACTGTTTACCATAAGTCTATGTCTTCAAATAGCTATCTACAGTTTGATAGTCACTACCCTTTTGCCAAAAAAAAAGTCTTGTTCAAGGCAGCTCATCCATTTAGCTAGAATGATTTCAGATCAAGTTACATTTAATCACAAAAGACTAAAACTTGAGAATATGTTCCTTGAAATGAACCACCTCTGTGCTCTTGTAAAAAAGAGATAGTGATGTAGTTTTTGGGGATGGGGAACTAAATTTTACCACTTCTGCGGATAGGATTGTTACCAAATAACAGTAACTCTTATAATGTGACTACAATGGCTGTCAATGATTCCTGCATACTTTTTTCTTTAAGCTCAAGGGAACACCGGGCTAACTTGAAACCTACATACACTAGAGCCTTGACTGTACAGCATGATGTAGGCGCCAAAAGTGTAAAAAGAATTGTTAATCAATATTGGTCTATCCTTACAAGTGATATGTACAGTACATTAATAATATTGTTGGTATGAAACCAATGTTTTTTACAAAAAGCTAAGAGCATTAAAAATATTCTTGAAGGATCACGCTGCCCAGATTATAGTACCAGGTTACAAAATGGCACCACAAAATGTGGTACTTGCTATCAGTGCAAGTACATCCTTGAATTGGATGTAATAACTTTAAACAATTCCTTAAATAGTACTCTTCAGCCTGCAAAAGGTAGTTGTAACACTAAAGGAGTGTTTTACCTCACTTTGTGTACTGGGTGCTGAGGCTTTATGTTGAAGAAACAGACAGAATGTTTAAAAAATGAATTTATGAACACCATTATGATATCACAACACACAATGACAACTATACTTTATATAGATACACTTTGGTTTGTACAAATTTTTATCAATTTGTATTTACTATTTTGGAAAGAAATTAGCCCTGATATCAGAGGAGGGGCATGACAGGACAAACTGGAGCTCAGGGAACTTTACTGGCAATTAAACTTGCCCCCAGTATTAATGATCTCATCTCTTTAATTCCTGTTTTGAAACAGAGAGACAGCAAATTGTAGTGTGCTTCTCTTAGATGTTATCTGGGACTGCACACATGATTTAACAAAAGGTTTACAAACAATGCCTTTTTGTAAATAAAAGTAAGAATGCATTTTGCAAAGGTTTTAGACTATACTGCACTTTTTTACTTGTACATTTTTTACTTGTATATTGGTTTACCTTGATGAATTTTTGTTGGTGTATCTTTAAACATTTGTATTTTTAGCTATTGTGTTTGTTTGATTAATTAACCAATTATGATGTAAGCAAAGTTTTAGTACTTAAAAATGTGTTCAAAAGTGCTCTGATTCTTTCTGATGAAGTCCTGCTTTAAGTTGGTTTAGGATGAAAACCATGCTGAATTTGAGCTTTTTGTGCTCAAAAGTGCTGTTCAACTGAATATTAAGGTGAATAAATCCTGTGGTTTTAACAAAGTCCTGTTCAACTGAACATTAAGGTGAACAAATCCTCTGGCTTTAAATGATTCTCAGTTGTTCTGTGGTATAGACCTCCTGTCTGGAGTTGGGGTCTAAGAGTTCTTTTGGAGTATGGGTTTTTCTAAAGATTGTTTGCCTCTGTTTCTCGTGGCTTTAGGATGAGACTTTGGGTAGAGCCTGGAGGAGGAGGAATCTATCAAAAGTACTCTTACTTCTTATTCCTATTTTGAAATTCAAAACAACTTGCTTTATATGGTAAATAAGAAGAAAGAATAGTACATCAACTATTGGTACCCCAAACTCTTCAGAAATTTGGCAATGGGACTTGCACACAGCGATGTGCTTCGAGGGTCAAAACTATGGCAAGGATCTTAGCTAGGTTCTACTGGTATAATGAAAACAATCAAAAAGATTTGTAGAGTATGGGGACCTTGCTACCTTCTTTACCTACAATGCAAGTAGGCGACACAATATCAAAAGAAAGGAGGTACAACAGTTCCTGTTGCAGATCAAAAAAATATTTTCAGAACTGGTTGGTAGGACTACTCTGATCATACATCATATTGAAACAAACCCAGGGTACAGGGCTAATTTAAAACTGAAGGCTCCCTATATCATAAAGAAAGGTCATTCTGGAGGAGGCACAAGAAATGCTTCATTTAGGGATTATTGAAGAATCTACCAGTGAGTGGGACAGCCCCATAATTTTGGTTCAAAGACCAGGTGGAACCAATAGGATCTGGAATGACTTTAGAAAATCAAATAATATATCTAAGTTTGATAGTTAGCCAATGCCACGGTTTGAGGAGCTGATCATGCAGCTAGGAAAGGCTAGGTTCTTATCTATCCTGGTCTTAACAATAGATTACTGGTAGATTTTCCTAAGTAAAGAAGCTAAGGAGAAAATTTACTTTAATACTCCTCATGGCCTATTTCAATGTAGCATCCCTCCTTTATGGCCCCATGGTGCTCTTACTATCTGTCAACAGTTGAAGGGCACTTTCCTCAAAACTCATGGCTCCTATGTTGTTGCAATATAGATTTGATAATCATGCACTCTACTGGGATTCATAGGCTGTATTAAGTGCTCAAACACAAGTAGAACAGAGGGTAAATGCTCCTAAAGTACCAGGTCTCATAGTAGGAAAGGTATTATCAGACCTCTGAAAAAGTATTGCCAGTAAAGAGCAGGCCTGTATCATGTGCAAAAAGCAACTCAAATCATTTTTAGGGCTGCATGGATATTATAGAAGATTTATGACACAGTTTGCCAAAATTGCATGCCCTCTCACCAATTTGACTAGGGGAAAGATGTCCACAAATATCAAGTGAAACATAGATGCAGAAAATGCTTTCCAACAGTTGATATAAATTCTGTGCTCTTAACCCATGCTGGCATCTCCTGATTTTGCCAAGAACGTCATAGTATATACAAATACTGCTTATGTGGGCCTGGGCACAATCTTGTGGAAAACAATTGATGGAGAACTGCATCCCATATGTTATTTAAGTAGGAAACTGACCAGGGCTGTGGTTAAGTATTCTGACACTGAACAACAGTACTTAGCTATTAAAGGAGGACTCAGGTCATTGAGGTACTACCTGCCACATAGGGAGTTTACCCTTTTAATTGACCATTCTACAGTGCAATGGATCTATCAACAGAAGGAAAGCAATATAAAGTTGTGCAGATGGGCATTATCATTGCAGTCCTTCAAATTTAAAGTGAAATCAAAGCCTGATTCCAGCTATCAATGTTCAGTCTTTCCAGGTCACACATATCATCCCAGAGGCCTGAACCAGATGGGTTGAATTGGGAGGAGTCAAATTTTAGCACAGATCCTAGGTTTTCACAAGTTAAATATGTAAATATTTATGTTTAATATAATATGTTTACTGCTATAACATAATTCCACTTAAATTCCTTCTACCTCGTAAAATACATTATCTGCCATATATTGTTCACTTTTCTATCTGCAAAATGTATGTCTGCAATTATAACTTTCTCAATCTTCTTTAAAAACTGCCTATATGCTTGATAAGTCTTTTGTGATAAATGTAAGTATATGGCTCAGTGATTGGACACCCCTATATACCAGCTATGCTTTGCTGTCAGTTATGTAAACGGTTATTTATTTTCTCATATTTTATGCCTTATAATTAGCTATGTAAATTGTTATTTCTTGTTGCTCATTTAATGGAGCTTTTCTCCCCAGGCCTCCGCTGAAAATGGGTTTCCTACCCAGTAACTAAATGGCAAATAAATAAAAAATAAATAAAATGTTGAATCTTTCGGCTTTTCCCGGTTAGGGGTTGTCACAACGGAACTCTGGTCTGCTAATGATTGGCAGTAGATTTTTACGTACCAAGTTGCACAACCTTCAATGAAGGTACACCCATTCATGCATGTCTCCACACAGAAGACGCTTTAGCTGAGAATCGAATAGGACAACGTCTTACTGTGAGGCGACAATGCTACCGCAGCACCACCACTGCAGTGACAAATAAATAAAATAAATCCCTCAAAATATATGAATTGTTTGATATCACTTTTAAATCACATACATGCTTAAGAAAATTATTCAAGAATTGATTATTGAATTGTATTTAGTCTAGTTCAAATGATACCACATCAAGAGAAATAAATATGGCTGACAATTAGATCTAGGTGTCAGCAAAGGTATATAAATGAAGAGACTGAACAACTTGGGTCAGAGGAAGTTAAAGAAAGAATGGTCACCCTTGGAAAACAAAAGGCTCCTGGAGGCCCAGAACAATGGCCCTGGAGATGAAATATTTGTCCACAGAAGACTTTGTCAGATAAAGAGATTTGTAACCTGTCCTGCAAGAGAATGCTAGAATCAGAAACTTTATTTTCAAGTTGTGGTCACTACCTATGTTTCCTAAAGATATTGTGACTTATTTTCTATTAAAAGACCAAACACAAATGTTTGGTTTTGGAAGATCTAACCTTTAAGTTCTGTTGTGTGAATAAAACTGTTTTCACACAAAAAACTCTCAGCAGCACTGATTTTCAGACACACACTCATCTCTCTCTCTCTTTCTCTCTCTGTATATATATATATATATATATATATATATATATATATATATATATACATATAGATAGACAGCGAGATGGATAGCTAGATAGAGATATATCTGTATCTGTGGGACTACTTCAAAACATGGAAATCCATTAACACTGAAACTCAAAAGACTGAGACCACAACATCAAAAACCCAAAACAACGAAACTTCAGAAGACTGAAACTTTGCATCATAAGATTGAAAACTACAGCACAAATGTAAATAACATCCCCTCCACCTATAACAACACCAAACTAACAAATACACTTTTTACTACATTTCTGCAAGGGGGCAAGTCCCCCTGCACCCCCAGTAAATTAAATATTCTTTAAAAGGAAAAGACTTATCAATCTTACTTTTCTGTTCATTAGTTAATTTATGATGTATATTTTCCTTCAAAAAACTATCAGTTTATTATTATTAAAGTTTGTCTCTGTTTTATTATTTTTTCATAATATTTACTAAAAGATTGTAATATGTCATTTAGATTCATTATTTTGATGTTTTCCCCTCTTTATGTACAATCTCTTTAATGTGATTTATTTTATTCATATTTTGGATGTACTAAATACGACTGTAGTTTAATTTTTTCCAGCTTGAATAAGATCTTGTGTTTTAGTATTTCCTGATATTCTTGATTTAGGTTTTTTAACTCCATATTTGTGGCTCCGTCATTGGGCTTTAAGTTTAACTTTAATTTATCTATATTAGATTGCAGAGTAATCAAGTCCTTGTCCCATTCTTTCCATTTGTATATATACTAGTGTTTAACTTTACCAAATAAATGGGCTTTTATGGTGTCTCATAAGATAGCATCTGCCACCTCCCCATTGTTATTAAATTCCATGAACTGATTAATTTCTCTCAAAAACAATCATTAAAACTTTTTATATTAATTTTGTATGCAGGTAACCTTTGATAATGAATTAACATATCTGAGCTAAAGATTAGAGTGAATGTAATGGCATTATGGTCAGACAAAGGGCATGAGACTATTAATAAATCCTCTGTTTTTGAATAAAGCTCATTTGATACAAAAACTTTATCAATGTTAGTTTATGTTCCATATCTAAAGGAATAGTGTGCATACTTTGAAGAGCTTTGCAGTCTTAAATCTAAAATATTCCTTATATTCATTAAGCCTGTATACTGATTTAAATGTTTTGCTGTAGAAGATAGTCTGACTCTGTTCTCATTAGTGGCATCTTTACTTGATAAAATACAAAGTCTCCAGCTATCACCACATTTCCCTCTGAATGTAATGTCATAATGTCTAAGTACTTCTTGCCTGTTTTAGATCCTATTCCAGGAATCCAATAAGTATTTATGAGAGTGTAATGCTTTTTTATCTATTTTTGTTACCACAAATCCCAGAATACCATTCTTATCAGAATAAATGTCAATTATTTTAGGTAAACCTAATGTTTTCTTCCAAAGGATACAAATGCTTCTTTTTGAACTAAAATGAGAACTTACTAGAATTAAATAGTCCTTTATTTGCAACCTGCCTAAACATTCAGTCAAAATAGGTTTCTTGAAAGAAGACAATATCTGCTTTATGTAATGTATTTATATCTTGGCATTTCTGAGAACAAATGGTTTAAAAACTAATGAAACTAATACAATGAATACAGATCTAACATACGTACAACTACCATGGACATGCATTCTAAAACTAGTACTAAAAAATCTAAGTTAAAAGCATTTTTTATCCTCTAACATAGAATAAAAAATTCCTAGTTTGATGAAAATTTTATAAAAACCACAAGCTAACAATCCTATAGCTGTACCTAATCAAATCTTTGATACTGCTTATGTAGATATAATAAAACAACATGAATAAAACAGAATACACTAACTATATTAGCTGTATTTCTAACAGACATAACAGAGAACTAAACAATTAGCTAAATCTTAAAAATCACACGAGTTAGGAAGCCACTTTACTTATAACAGTTGTCTTTTTTTGTAAGTGTGTTCATATTACTTACTTACTAATGTGTTATTCATGACTTACCTAAAACACGATTCCACTAATTCTAGGACTTTTAAATATCCTATCTACAAAATAACTAATAACTATATACATAGTATACTACATTGACTATTATAATTTATTGCTGAAGTGTTATTTAGATTATTTGGGATAACCTTCTTTTGACGCAATCCAATATAGTGCGCATAAAAGCTTGCTGTTCATATCAGTGCTATCAAGCATACCAATATAAAGTATCTGAAATAAGTGTTATCTTTATTACAGACAATGTTAGCCGGGTTTACCAAAATTAAACTCTTGGTGAGATAAACTTAATATAATTACCCGTGCTTACATTTAATCAGTTATAGGCAGCCATATCATGTATGTACTTTGTCAATAGGTTAAAGTTATTTATTTTTATGCAAGTTATACTAACAAGGGATTTCAGATTTATGTGTGTACTTTCCCTTCAGCTCTACACTTTCATGCAAAACTGTACATTTCTCTCCACAGAGCTAGGTGGCCATATACATGTATGTATCTAAACCTCACATTCTCCATATAGTTATAATCAAATGTGAGTATGCAAGCATAAACATACTCACCCACATCTAGTAGTCATCATGACATAGTATAGGATGGGCTTCTGAGGTGTCTGTTATAAAGCTGGAATGTTGTTTACTTAAAAAAAAAAAGATGTTAAATTTATATTAGTTTCATTCAAACAATGTAGTAACAGCTTATACTTTTTTTTTTTTTTTATTTAACATTTGTTGACCGGGAAAGTCCGACTAGGTTCCACAGATCCTATTTTCAGCGGAGGCCCAGGGAGAAATGCTCCAGATGCATGTCTTTACTTTACTTTCTTTACTTTACTTTGTTTAATATCTTATAAAAAAGAAGTCTCACAGCAGCTTATTTTTTACAGCTGTTTTAAAACTCAGTAAAGTTGCTGTTTAGAATGCAGGTGGGGAAGCTCTGTGTATTTAAAAATAAAAAAAACTTTCTGTAACTTAAAATGTATGCAGATCTTATTAATGAAGCTTTCACATAATCCCTTTAGAGCAGCATTATATGGTTTATAAACGTTGCTTCCTTAGAACAGAAGCTTCTTTTGTTTCACTGAAGTAGCAATATTGAGTATAAAAATTAAAAAGCATGTTTTCACTTACAAAATAATTTCTAAACTCAGTGATTAATGCAAAGAAGCCTTCAAAACCTTCCAGTAATATCAATTTTAATGTTCCATTCAAAAGTTCCCTTCATTACCTGTTTCTGGAGGGGTTAGAGGTCTTTTAACACTTCATTTCTCAAGACCTGATCAAAATGAATCAGGCTGCTCAGGAAACTTAAATAAGCTTGCGCCATTAAAAAAAAAAAAAAACACTTTGAAACTAGGTTTCTTCACTATAACTGTAGTGTTTTTTTTAAATAGATTGTGGGTACCCCGGAGTGATTGCAAGCCCTTTTAATTTTTTCATCTTTCTTTTACCCCAGTTCAGGGACAGTCCCTTTTTGGGCAGTTGTGTCCTGCAAAAAAACAAAAAAATGGCAAATGTCCTGAGATTATAGGGCAAAAATATTTCATAAGTTTTCTTTATTAGTTGCATAAAAAAAGAAATAATGTTCTTACCATAACGTTCCATCTGTGTTGTTGATTTTCACTCATTCTTGACTGTTGGGTCTTGGTTCCAACCCTCGGAACTGACTTGACCGTTATATCAAGCTCACGCCAGTCAGAAACACTCAAGCCAAGGTTATCCATGCTACCTCTCTTCCCTTCCCCTCAGACTGAGTTTTGCCCATAGAGTAGAAAATGATGGAAGCTTTGCCTAAGCAACAACCTTACTAGGAACACAGGCTAGTTCCCTACATCCAGGAGTCTTTTGGAGGGGGGAGGTGTGTGGGATGTCAAGAATGAATGAAGACTGACAACACAGATGGAACGTTATGGTAAGAACATAACTTCTTTATCTGATGTTGTCAATCTTCAGTTTTAAAGTTTAGCACAGTTCAAGTTTAGCACAGCTGACACATCTGATTTTCTGTGTGGTAAATGAGATCTGAGGGGAAGGGAAGAGAGGCAGTATGGATAGCCATGGTTTGAGAGTTTCTGGCTGGTGAAAGCTTGATATAACATCCTAGTCAGATGCCCAACAGTCAAGAATGAATAAAGATTGACAACATCAGATCAGTTATTTTGTATCTGAAATACCTAAATGTTATATGAAATAGGATAAACAACTCAAATGCTACAAGCATAAGTTTTTATTTTGGCAAAAAATGAAGCTCTGTCCTTTGCACTGGTTGTGGGCATGTTTTGTCTTGCAGTCTCATATTTCTACAAAAAAGTCCCACTTTGGGCATTTGAAAAGGTGGCAACCCTATTTGAAACACTTTTAGACTTTGAGGCAGGAAAATGGGGTAAAAGAAAGATGAAAAAATTAAAAAGGCTTGCAATCACTCCGGGGTACCCACAATCTATTTAAAAAAAACACTACAGTTATAGTGAAGAAATAAAGAAATGAGTTCATATAAGACCCATTTAAAGAAAAAAATCATTAAGTACATGTTATTTAAGCATGTCCCCAACATTTATTAAGACTGCTGTGGATTATTTAAATGTTTACATTTAACAGATAACCATTACAGAACATATCTGCACATTTTCTTTCTTTTAGCGCATTGTTTTAAATAAAACTTTCACTGTATAACAAACCCAGACTAATTATCATTACTATGTCTTCTTATTGATATTTAAATAAAGTGAGCTATAAAACTTTAATAAATTGTTTAAATTCAGATTATATATTTCAGATTACTATTAATATAACTGTTACTTATACTTTTTCCCCATCTAGTGGAAAATCAGATGTATTTCAATAAGCAGGAAATTATTGCTTACTGAAACTATATTTTAATATGAGAAAACAAAAGGATGAACAGTTTTACCTTTTAATGAAATCCCTTTAGAAATGCTTCAAAAAACAAGTTATTATAAAACTGTGCATTGTACAAAATGTAATATTTTCATTTGTCCTTGAGTTTTTTTTTTATTGTTGTCTTTTCCTGTCCATTCTTTTCTTGTAGCATGCTTTTCAGAGATGAGGTCCACTCCATTTCTTCAGTGGGATTAAGTAAGTTGTTTTTTCTGTACAAAAGAAAACCTCTTCCAGGGTTTTACATGTTTTTCTTCTTTCTGGCAAAAAAGTCTTAATTTTACTGGGTACACAGTGTGTTTTATTCCAGAGATCTTTAGACTTTTCAGCAAAGGAATACATACTTTCCTTTTTGAGATAAGTAAAGAAGAAAAGTCATTGTCAAATCTGATAAGGTTATCACCTATTTGATGGGTGATGCGGACCAAGAAGTTTTTAGAACTAAGTCTTTGTCCTGTCTGGAAATTAATTTCACTATTATGGATCTTGGATTTGAAGTTTTCTTGTTTGAATTTGTTGTTGATAGAGATCTGTGTGCCCTCTCTATACCACATGATAGGGCTTCATAGAGGTTTAAAGTTTTTGGAATCCAAGTTTACCATATTTTCTCCCTACTGCTAATCAGGAATTCCATATGTCTTCATAGTGTTCCTTCATGCCCTGGTTTCAACATCATCTATCTTCTCCAGGAACATGTTTTGTTCTAAAATGAATTCAGTGTTGCTTAAATCAGTGAGCAAGTCTTCCATGGCAAGTATCTGCTATTTTGCTGTTTAACTACTTCATTTATTAATTCTATCTACTTTTTGAAGTCTTCTTTGATTGTGTCTACCTTAGAGTCTGGTTTATCCAATTTAAAAGATAAGTCCTGATGATGGATTGTAGCTCCTTCTTCACAGTGACTTCTTGAAGTGTTGCCTTAAAGTAACACATTTTCATTTGATATATTTATGCTGAAGATTTGACAGGAACATTGTAAAAAAGGGTGGATTTTTTTTCACCAGACAGTTCACCTTTTTGGGTTTTTTAGTGACATTAAAAATTAAATCCTGTCAAAAATGTATAGGAAAAGCAGAGCAAAATTCTTGTGCTGTTAACTGCTAGCCATCTTGGCCACACTGCCCACTATACTTTCTATTCTTAATGGGCTTCTTGAGGTCTCCATTAGAATACCTTGAAATAATCGTGATTACTGAAGATTTGCAGAATAACAAACAGTGCTGCACAAAGTATTATATACTGCATGTCTGAGCCAGCGATTGGTGTAGGACTTGGAAACCTTTTTTCTTTTGGTGTTTAAGTACCTGAAGAGTATGTAATGCAAGACACAAAAAGTTATTAGATTTGATATTTAAGATTATTACTGGGCTTTTATAAAATATATGTATTTAATTAAAAGGAAGTTAATTTTAGTTCAGACATTTCCTTTCTTGATGACTAGCATGACAATTGGATATATACCTATCATGGTTTGTTTTGTACAGTAACAAAACAATTTTGTGTGTGTGTGTGTGTGTGTGTGTGTGTGTGTGTGTGTGTGTGTGTGTGTGTGTGTATGTGTGTCCGTGCATAGATTAGTTCTAGGCTTTCCACACTTGTGGGGCACTTTAAGCCCAGCAAATGTCCCATCCAAAGGTAAGAATTAAACCCTGTACCTTTTGCATATGAGGAGATAAACCCAATATGCCTCATACTGTCAGAAGCTATCTAATCCAAGTGACTATTTTTCTTCCCATAATTTTCGATTTCTTTTGTTACTTACATCCTTACACATTGCCTTTATCTTTTTCTATATAGTTGTTAGGTTTAGTGGTCAGTTTATAACTGAACTAAGGCACTCAGATGTATAACCTATATTGTCTAACACATCCTTTTTGCTAAACAGTAAACTTACGTGTTTAATTGTCTAGTATCTTATTATGCCACTGGGGTATGCTGTTAGCAGAAAGTAAACCACTCATTGCTGTGTAGATGATTCAGTGTTCACTGTATTAGCACTGACTAGCTGTCAATATGATGTAAACTTCAGGTACAAATTGTTTTGCAATGCACACTAAACTGTTTTATGCAGTATACATTACACACACACACACACACACACATAAATATATATATATATATATATATATATATATATATATATATATATATATATATATATCCCCATCCATTCTCAACCTCTTTTCCATTTTGCACATGAGGTCCAGGTGTGACTTCAACAGTGACAATCATCTCAAGCCAAGGTTTACACTGCTGGGTGGCTAGTCCTTCCGTGGTGTGTGTGTGTGTGTGTCTGTGTGTGTGTGTGTGTGTGTGTGTGTGTGTGCGTGTGTGTGTGTGTGTATATATTTATAAATATATATATATATATATATATATATATATATATATATATATATTGAAGGGTCAAGATGTATGTTTTAGCTGCTTCTCCCTTGGGTCATGATTTTTCTGTCTGTGCTACAGCTGTTGTTCTGTGCTGCAGCTCATATTTACCAAGCGCTATTAGTAGTATAATTTATTATGCTGCTGTTTGCATTTGAACTGTACCTGCAAAGACATGAAGATTGCACTGAATTCTGCTTTATTTTTAATATCTGTGTGGTTTCTTTAAATTGTCAAAGCTGTGCTGTGTCTGTTTATGCATTACATGACAGTTAAATGATTAACTCAGAAAAATGTGCTAAGCTTTCTGTTTGGACATTTTTTTGAGCCTCTTGGTCTATGTTTTTGAGGCATTTTTCCCAGCCCTGTACAAAAAATAATTAATTGCTCTGGGGGGGGGGGTTCAACTGGGGGGTTTGCCCTGGGCTACAAATGGCCATATAAGCAGCATGCACAGAGTCCATAGCATCTGTAATCTTTTCAAAGAAGCTCACATGGTTCAGGAGACAAGAGACAGAACCTGCCTTTCACAAAACCAAAGTAATTGGGGTAGAGGAGCTACCAGATCTGACTTGCCTTGTTGATGTCACTACTGTCTTGACATTAGTGAAAATAAAGCAAAGATAACATTCTACCTCTTTATTAATTGATGGGGCTATGTACTGTATTCAGTCATTGTTTGTAGGAATCCATAGCTTATTGATTTTACAGCAAGATAACGTTTTGCTTTGACAGCAACAGAGATGCATGATCATAGAGATTATACCATGTTGATGTGTTTGAAAAAGAACAGCATGCCTTTGGCTATGTATTCCTTGAGCTGGAAAGGTGTACATGCAAGACATATGAGCTTGTCACTGAACAATATTAACAGAGTACCATCCCCCTGTGATGTTTGAAACAATTGTTTTGCAGCTTAATGAATACTTACTTGAAAGTGATAACTGTGGTTTATTATCTTACCTTGTTGGGATAGCACACTTGCATTTCATTGAAGTTTCTCCCAGGCAACAGAATGCATCTTTTTGTGAGTTACTTTTTCTATTCTTGGTTGCGTAAACACTGTCTCTATGTTGTGCACACTGTACTTGCTTATTATGATTATGGTTTCTCATCTGGTCATCCTTTCTTGCTGCTGCTTACCATTTCCCTGGCCAGCAGCACCCATCAGCATTGTGCAGTGATCTGCCAATTAAAGAACATTGCTGGTGACAGTTTGTTGTGTAAGTTGTGACACAATATCCATCTTGTGGTAATGACACATTCTTTATCTGTGTTTTGTGTGTGAGAGGATTTCATGATGGTTTATTTAAATCTAACATGTCTTGTGCGATATGATGCATGATTTCTGGAATGGCTAGAGGATAATGTTAACAAATTTAAAAGCACTCTTTACAGGAAAACAACTTTGCCAAAATTATTTCAGATATTTTTTATATTTGGCTTAATTTCTTCAAAATAACAAATACATTTTAGGACAAAGAGAAACATAGACAATGTCCCAAATATTTGTGGGCTGCAGGATCTGTAGGTACACGCAGACCTAATGAAAATTCTTGCATCATATCAAAATTGCCTTCTTAATCAGAAATGCGGGGAAGCAAAATACTTACCAAATCCTGTAATTAGCCCTCGCAGTGGCAATATGAGATAAAGGTTTTCATAGACCGACTAGACTTCTGCACGTACATTTGCATTACTTATCTTGCACATTCATAGTAAGTATAGCAAACACAAAAATATCCCATAACGACAGAATAACAGTTCACACAACAGATCAGAAAGAATATTATTCAAATACTAATAATATTCAAAATGATAAACACATCCTGTGCAAAATTGTGAGAGACAGAGAATTGATTTCAGGTAATATATTTGGCCAGTTACTATAAATCAATGAACAATTGAAAAGATTAAGATCCAGGTAGAAGTTTATTACAGGTACTACAGTTGTCTTGTGAACTGATATAAAAATGCCTTCCCGGCATACCTCTCAGGTGCAAGAAATCCATATACAGTCAAAAATAATTGGGGGCAAATTCCCAAAAATGGGGACAGATTTAAATATTGCCCTCATAAACTTAGAAACTTGCTAGTATAAGAGGTTTAACATTAACATGCATTTTGTCAAGGATATGAAATCTGGAAATCCCAGTCTTTATCATTATTTAGTTACTTTAATCCACAGTGATATGTCAGAAAACCACAAATTTTATGAAGAAGAGACCAAAAAAATATGAGGCAAAAATCTGGGCATTATGCAAAAATCTGGACAGCTGAGAGGTATGCTTCCTGGTTATGTCTCTTTTAGACATTGCATGTATAAATAAAACAAATAAATGTAAATATGCTCATTTTTTCTGCTAATGAAACACAGTGATTATTTGCTCTTAATATTAAAATCAGCAATGTATAAATGATGTATTATGAAGGCCTGGATTTCAACTAAAGCTTTTCTAAAACTTGACAAGCCATTTTAAAGACTCACCACACATCTGCTATGTTTGTAATTCACCACATATGAAAAATATTGTTACAGTCTTGAGGACTGTGATAAACTCAAGCAATTAAACAGATTTCCAGAGTAAAAAATATAACATGGGATATTACTATCCAAAAGTGCATACTTTTTAACAAAACTGAACAACAAATGGCATCATCATCATCATAAACAAGAGGGGAATGTTGACAGTAGGTTGAAACAATGGAGGTCAGATAAGCAACCTTCTGATACTAAATCATTGCAGTGCAAAAGATGAGAGAGCTGCAAACCATGGAGAGACATGGGTGGGGGGGTGCAAAAGTAAACAAACATTGGCCTATCGCCATTTCTTTTCAAATGACAAAGGCAGATGGAAAATGTAGAACACTAAGGGGCAGTTTAAATGTCAAAGCAGATTTCAAGTATTCACGTCAAGAAAAGAATTTAAATGCCCAAGAACAAATAATTGACTTGAGGTCAGATGCCCTGTTGGAATTACCAGGCTTATAGTACATTTCGAAAAGCATTCAAGAACCTGTGCAATGAGATGAAAATGAGACATTAGATATCTTAATTAAAAATATTCCCATTAATGCCATAAGGAACATTTTAAAACCCCAAAATACATAGCTGTAAATCCAGTGAAGTCCCAGTTGACAGAAACAAAGAAAGTTGATTTATGACTGTAAATGGAGTGTTGGTGTACAAATTATCCTAAATACCAGAATTAATTTTAAACACTGAAGCCTTATCTTTATTAAGGAAAGGATGTATCATCTGTATTAAGCAGATTAATGGTAAGGTGATTTGATATATATCCCTAACATTGAGATGGTATTAATTTGCTGTTTTTTTCAATGTGCCACAATTCATTTCATTTTTATTCATGTCTGTTTCACAGATGTCTTGTATTTCTTGTAAGAAATGAATATGTTACCTTGCATTTACATTTAAAAAGTTGCTCTGCTGCATCTATTTCTGAATGTGGATTATTAAAATAAAGCAAAATGAATGTCACCTTTCACTACTGAAAATGTTCTTACTGATCCCTAATGTTGCAGTGAATATAAAATACTTATATTGCATGGACCCTAGTGATTATGCTTCGATACCATAAAAAGACAAATGAGTTAAGCGCTTCTATAGTGTGAGACCAGATCTCAACAATTGTTAAGCACCCCTACTTTACTTGTTAAGATCAAGTATTGCACTAGCCAGTTAAGCATGCCAGTGCTGACCAGCAAACAACAGTGGCAGAATAAAAAACAGATTTATTTCTGTCTGATGTCTTTGCTTGTAGTGTCTCCCTGACTTTTTCTAACTTAGCAAAATCTTGTACACTGTCTTTCTGATAGTACTAGCTTAGTGCTTTATGGCGTTGAAAACCAGCAAAGCACTTAGTGTTTTTTCCCGCTGTAACTAATAGTAGATGGAACAGATAAAGCTCCATGCAATACAAAGAATTATGATTGGATCTCCAATCATAACCCTTTATTAGGTGTTCTCAATATGGATGCCATGATTCACATCGAGAGTGAATTTCTTGTCAGCCATGTCTCAAACTCATAATAAGCTGGTTATGATCAGAGACTCACTCATAACCTCTGTAGTGCATGTAGTGATTACTCTCTTGAAACTGGAAAAATTATAAAATTGTTAAGCACAGCCCTATCATGAGACCCATCCAGTTAAGATCAGCAGCTGAAAGGAAAAAACTTTAAAAGCTCTTAGATACTTCATTTTGCCACAGTTATAAACAAAAAGTATTGAAGAACAGAGAGCCTAACTGCTTTTAATGCCCTTCATTCTTCTCAAGGACACATTATTTCTTTCTTTCTGCTTTCTGACAGTACTAAAGTGTTTTGCCAGCTGTCAAAGGCTTTGAAACTGGAAAAACACTTCTCACTCCTACACCTTTTTTTTATTTCTGTAATGGATACTATTTGAAAAAAAGATAAAGCTCTATGCACTGTAAGGGATTATCACTGGGTCTCAATGGTCATAACCCTTTATTGTGTGTTTTTGAAATGGATGCCAATATTCAACCCTTTAGCTTTATTTATCAGTGAATTTCTTGTCCTCCATGTCATCATCATCATCATCATCATCATCATCATCAATCTCATTTTTCCATTTTCTGTACAGAGTTGGGATATTGTGTCAGCAGTCACTCCCTCTATGGATTCAGTGCCACTTTCCTACCTTCTTCTACAGCCATGCCTGATGCAGGTATTCTCTCATACACTCCATCTGTTCATAGGTTTATGGGTGTTTACTAGACTAACGACCACAAGGGCCTTTTTAAGCCTAGTCATACATCCAATATCTCTGATGAGTTCTGATACTCTTCATAAGTGTAAGCATGGGCCTGGGAGATGAACCATTTACAAGGTACCTGTGTCAATTAGAGACATGGGTACCAAATGAGGGATGAATTTCCGGTTTCCCATCCAGTTGTCCAAATTGCACTTGAATTGGGTTAGGGAGGAACTCTGCTCCACATGGATGGGCAGCCTGTTCCATAGACAGGGTAGTCTATGTGATACATACCTATCTCTCTAGCAGATCCTATTTATATCACAGGCAAGGTTTAAATCCTTAGAATGGGTAATTCTGGTGCTGTTTGTTTTGTGGATATGCAGGAGGTCCATCAGAGTGGGGTGTAACAATGCCCTGTATGCCAGGCATAGATCTCCCCTCAAAAGCCTGTAGGAGACAGAGTACAGGGATAGAGCCTTGAGGCAGTCTGCATAGGACATTTTACTTATGCCCTGTATTCTTTTAGTGAGGAACCTCTGCGGACATTCCAATTGTTGGATATGCCTGGTTAGGTACATACCAAAGGGGGCATTGTACTCAATGATAGGTCTGATGAATGCCAAATACAGTGGAACAATGAATTCCTTGGACTTAGATACTATACCTTTGCTTTAAGTTGAGCAACATAGAATGATTTCCTCACCACTGTAGACACATGATGGTCAAAGGCTAGATTACTATCTATGTGTGTCCCTAAGTCCCTGACTACTGAGTCAACTCTAAGGGGTGTGTTGTCAATATGGTAGTTACCAGGGATGGATGACTTCCCAAAGGATACTATTATGCATTTCTTGGTATTTAGTATTAGTCCATGGCTCTGACACCAGTTATTTGTCTGTGTCAACCCCTCCTAGAGAACATTTGTGTCAGTGTGAGATTGAGTGACAGCTCCTAATTTGCAATTATCTGCAAATTTAGTCAGCCAGAGACCACTGACATTGGCCTTGACTTCTGAAAAACAAATGCCAAATAGAAGCAGTCCAAGGACTGAACCCTGAGGGACTCCACTTGCGACTGCCCTCTTTGTAGAAGTGGACTCCCCAATTCTAACTTTCTGGGTCCTGTCTATGAGCCATTTGGCTATCCACTGGGTGACGTAGCTTTCTACCTAAGCTCTTAAGTTTGTCAACAATGCCTAAGTGGGGTATTGTGTCAAATGCCTTAACCAGGCCAAGGTAGGCAGTGTGAATGATTTTTCCCTCATCCATTGCTTTGGTGACTTTCTCAAGAAGTCCACCAGGTTGAGTAGTCATGATCTGCCCTTGACAAAACCAAACTGGGTTGGATCCATTGTCTGGAGGTTTACTATATCTCTATTGATCATCTCCGTGATAATTCTTTCCATGGCTTTACATATAAGACTAATGTGACTTATGAGTCTGTAGTTTCCAGGGTCTGTAGATGACCCACCTTTGTGCAGAGGTATGACTGTTGTCTTTCTCCATTCACGAGGCATGAACCCTTTTTGGAGGCTACAGTTAAATAGTAATTCCAGAGGCCCTGATAAGTCATGTTTAATGCTATTTACAGGGCATCCTGGGATATTGTCTGGGCACATTGATGCAGTGTATTTGGTTTTAGAGAGAACATTAAGGACCTGTTCCCTAGTGATAGTTATATTTGATGCTATTTCCTGTACATTCTCATTTTCTCTTGCCATCTTACGTCTCTCCCCAATCTTTTTCACCAGATCTTCTTTTGCTTTTCTGCACTTGAATCTGTTACATTTGACCTTCTCTGCAACTGAAGCTACTTTGGCTTCTATGCAGATGTCATCATTTCTTTGCCTGTTCCACAGTGTACATCCTATCAGACATCTAAGGCACTTCATCTCCATCACCTCTAGCTTTGTCATCTGTTCTGTCATACACAGTCCTTGACACTCTATCAAAATTGTCTGTAGCTCCTCTGATTCTAACTTTGACCTCCTCATTCAGACTTCTGTTCACCTCAACCATCCCTCTCAGATACTTGAAGCTAACCTGGTTCACGAGTCCCCATTCTATCTCAGTTTACAACTTATTTTGATTTCCTTCATTTGCTGCCATGACAGCAGTCTTGTCTATACTCAAGTTTTATTCTGTGCCTTCAGTTTTGGCTTCCATTCCCCTATGATTTGTTGAAGTTTCTGTTCAGAGTCTGCTTGTAATGCCACATCATCTGCACATGACAGCTTTGTTGAACTGTCTCCTGTAACAAGTTTGCTAATGTAGTTGATCACAAGGATGAACAGTAGTAGACTCAAATATGAACCCTGATGCACCCCTACTCCCGCTGGGAACCCTACTGTAAGCCCAAACACTGTTCATACTTATGTCATTGTTTCCTTGTACATAACCTACATCAATTCTATTAATGTTTCTGGAACTTCTAACAATCACAGGACTGCCCAAATCAGCTTTCTTGGGACCTTGTCAAATGCTTTCTGCAAGTCTGGGAATGCGCAGTTGGACTCTTCCCTCATCTTTAACTTCTACTGTATTATTTGTCTTCCTGTAAACATCAGGTCAGTTATGCTACATCCTGATCTGAACTGTTCATCTTTCATCTTATGATCTATAATCTGTATTTGTTTATCAGTCCTCTTCTCCTGCACTTTCATGCAGTGTGACAGGATTTTAATACCTTCATACTGCCCACAGTTATGAATGTCCTCTGTTCTTGTACACTAGCAACGGAATGCTTATTTTCCAGGCATCTGGAATACACCTTTCTCTTCATTCTGCTATGAGTATCCTCAGAAGCCATTTCTCCCCTAACTCATCCATCATCTTGATGATATTTATGGTAACCTCATCTGAGCCTGCTGCTTTTGCTGACTTCATTTTTCTTAGTGCAGTTCTTAATTCTTCTAGGGCAGGCTCTTTTTCCTCTTTTGTTGTAAGGTGTGTTTGGGCAGTGTAGCTTCTGTGGGGGTTTCTTCATTCAGAAGCTGCTGAAAGTACTCCTTCTGTATGCCTTTGATGTCCACCGGTCTGGTTAGCAGGTTGTTGGACATGACGGTCTTTTTTATCTTTCTCTCGTTGCCTTTTGCAACCTCACAGAGTTTTTTTTGTGCCTTTTGTTGAGTCACTTTCAAGAAACTAATAAAGTGCCTCTTATGCTTCATTCTTTGCTATTGTGACTGGTCTTTTAGCCTCTTTATTCGCCAACCATTATTTCCTCTTAGCCTAGTCCATCTTTTCAATCTCCCTTTTTTTCCTGCACTCCTTCTTTGTTTTTTTTCCTGTTTTTTGGGGGGAGTACTTTTCTATCCTACTGACCGTCATCCATGGTGTCCACATCCTCACCAGGACTATTGGTACTCCAATTCTCCCTTGGACTATATCTGTAATTTTAACCTGAGCTGATGCAGATCTGAAGGACATCATGGGGGGGGGGCACTATCTATTATCTGTCAGCATTTTGTTTTTATTTTTTTGACCGAATCAAATTTTCCCACCCTCCCCCAGCTGCATGGTTTCATCGTACAAGTGGGTGTGCAGTAGGAACATGTGACAGCTCCCCCCAAGGAAGTTCAGCCAAGTTCCCACCCTAAATCCTCCTTAGACCATGCCCTTGCCATGGGAAATGCCCATGCAGCCACCCTCTCTATTTAGGACAGATACACCCCCAACCTTTCCTGCCATTCCTTCAGTCACTCAAGCCGCTAATCAAACCTGGTCACCATCACAGTCTGGGATTTGGCCCTCTATATCACCAGAGTGACTCCTTCTTTGTTTTGACAATGTCCTGGACTTCTGCATTCCAACACCAGCTTTTCTTATATTTCTTATTTCTATATCTGGTTTGGCTGCATATCTGTTCTATAGTCTTCACACATGTGCTTTGAGATGCTGCAATTCTTCTTTGACTTCAACTATTTCCTCTTCTTTCTGAGGTACTTGAGCCATGAGAATTTAGTTGAATTCTTGTGATTTTTCTCCAGTCAAATTCCATGTCTTCAGCCTAGTCTACGGTGACCTTAGAGCCTTCTCTGACTATTCTTTGTAGCTGCCTGTGGTCACTGCTGGTTTATATTATAGGCTGACTGGTTCACTATGGATGACTTTCAAATCTCTGATTCTACCCCAGTGGCCTTTGCCTACTTGGGAAAAGTCTACCTGAGTTGCATGTTAGCCACACCTGTATATGATCTTTTGACTATCTCCCTTGCTGAACCATGTGTTGGCCACTCTCAAACCATTAGCCAGACAGAAATCTAGAATGTTCTCTCCTTTATTCCAGTTGTCCCACCAATTTGGACCCAGGCAGCCCTCATATACTGTTCTGTCCATCCCAATAGGAGCATTCAGGCTTCCCATTATAATCACTAGCTTGTATCATCCTACTTTATCTAGTAGTTCCTGCATCTGCTGCCTGAATGCACTCATTTCCTCACCAACACATTCTTGCTGCGGGACATAGGCTGAGATTATGAATACTGCCCAGTCCTACACTGGAGTCACACTGCTGTGAGTCTATCACTAATTTTGATGATGTTCTCACTGTCTTCAGAAGACACTCCTTCATCACAATTCCTACACCATTTCCAGTCTTTGCTTTCCCTGAGTAGTAGACGTTGGATTCCAAAATAAATGGCTATGCTGCACTGTCATTCCACCTTGTTTCCTGGATACACAAGATGTCCAGACACCTCCTTACCATCATGTCTCCACCTGATCCCACCATGAACTTCAAGAAATTACCCAACTATCTTTCTCTGCTATAAAATCCTAAATAACAAACTCAGACCTACTCCTGAATCCAAACAAAAATAAGCTACCTATTCTCAACCTATAATAAGATACTACATTGTTACTGATTCCTCTTGTGATATTCTGTATACCTACAACAACATTAATACTAACTACATCATCATCATCATCATCATCATCTTTTCGGCTGTTCCCGTTAGGGGTCGTCACAGCAGATCACCTGTTTCCATTTCTTCCTGTCCTCTGCATCTTGCTCTGTCACACCAACCACCTGCATGTCCTCTCTCACCACATCCATAAACCTTATCTTAGGCCTTCCGCTTTTCCTGGTACCTGGTAGCTTCATCCTTAGCAACTTTTTCCCAATATACCCAGCATCCCTCCTCAGCACATGTCCAAACCAATGTAATCGTGCCTCTCTGACTTTGTCTCCAAACCTTCCAACCTGGGCTGACCCTCTAATATACTTATTCCTAATCCTGTCCACCCTCGTCACACCCAGTGCAAATCTTAACATCTTTAATTCTGCCACATCCAGCTCAGACTCCTGCCTTTTTGTCAGTGCCACTGTCTCCAACCCATATAACATAGCTGATCTCACTACCCTCTTGTAGACCTTCCCTTTCACTCTTACAGGTACTCGTCTGTCACAAATCACTCCTGACACTCTTCTCCACCCACTCCATCCCACCTGTACTCTCTTCTTCACCTCTCTTCCGCACTCACCGTTACTCTGAACTATTGACCCCAAGTATTTAAACTCATCCACCTTCGCCACCTCTACTCCTTGCATCCTCACCATTCCTCTATCCTCCCTCTCATTCACACACATATATTCTGTCAGTCCTGCTGACCTTCATTCCTCTTCTCTCTAGAGCATATCTCCATCTCTCCAGGGTCTCCTCCACCTGTTCCCTACTCTCACTACAGATCACAATGTCATCTGCAAACATCATAGTCCACAGGGACTCCTGTCTGATCTCGTCTGTCAACCTGTCCATCACCATTGCAAATAAGAAAGGGCTCAGAGCTGATCCTTGATGTAACCCCACCTCCACCTTAAATGCATCCATCACTCACACCGCAGACCTCACTGCTGTCACATTACTCACGTACATATCCTGTACCACTCTTACATACTTCTCTGACACTCCTGACTTCCTCATAAAATACCACAACTCCTCTCTAGGCACCCTGTCATATGCTTTCTCTAAGTCTACAAAAACACAATGCAACTCCTTCTGACATTCTCTGTACTTTTCCATCAACACTCTCAGAGCAAACATCGCATCTGTAGTACTCTTTCCTGGCATGAAACCATACTGCTGATCATTAATTATCACGTCCCTTTTTAACCTTGCTTCCACTACTCTTTCCCACAACTTCATGCTGTGACTGATCAATTTAATCCCTCTGTAGTTACTACAGCCTTGCACATCACCCTTATTCTTAAAAATCAGTACCAAAACACTTTTTCTCCATTCCTCAGGCATCCTCTCACTTTCCAAGATTTCATTAAACAATCTGGTTAAAAATTCTACTGCCATTTCACCTAAACACCTCCATGCTTCCACAGGTATGTCATCTGGGCCAACAGCCTTTCCATTCTTCATTCTCTTCATAGCTATCCTTACTTCCTCCTTGCTAATCCATTGTACTTCATGATTCACTATCCCTACATCATCCAACCTTCTCTCCCTCTCATTCTCTTCATACATCAACCCCTCAAAGTACTCTTTCCATCTCCTCAACACACTCTCCTCGCTTGTGAGTATGTTTCCCTCATTATCCTTTATCACCTTTACCTGCTGCACATCTTTCCTAGCTCGGTCCCTCTGTCTAGCCAATCGGTACAGGTCCTTTTCTCCCTCCTTAGTGTCCAACCTTTCATACAACTCTTCATATGCCTTATCCTTAGCCTTCGCCACCTCTCTCTTTGCCATGCACCTCATCTCCTTATACTCCTGTCTACTTTCTTCATCTCTCTGACAATCCCACTTCTTCTTTGCCAACCTCTTTCTCTGTATACTCTCCTGTACTTCCTCATTCCACCACCATGTCTCCTTGTTGTCCTTCCTCTGTCCAGATGTGATACCAAGCACCTTTCTAGCCGTCTCCCTTACTAGCTCTGCTGTAGTTACCCAGCTATTTGGTAACTCTTCACTGCCACCCAGTGCCTGTCTTAACTCATCCCTGAACTTCACCTCACAATACTAACTACAATGTTATATAATAAAAACTGTTCTACCATGTGTCTACAATCAAATGTCCTTGACTACTATGTAAAATCAAAATTTAATTTTTACTGGAATTCTTTGTATTGTGTTTTTATCTAAAAAACACAATGTAACGCTTACTGGAGATTTTCTTCCTGAGTCTCTGCTGAAAATGGACTGTTGCCAGTTTGGACTTTCCCAGTAAACAAAAGACAGATAGATAGATAAATAAATAAATAAATAAATAAATAAATAATGCTCTGTACTCCCCCCTAAAAAAGTGGTATAGAACTAAAATCATCCTTCTATATCCACTTGGACAACAATGCTAAAATTGAACAGTCCCTCATACTAAATTATTTGGTGTCCTAACTGATAGCAAACTAAAATTTGACCAAAACAATTCACATGAAACTAAGATATCTATAGAGGGCCAAACCATATTTTATCAACTCTACTAGACAATTGATAGAAAAAACGTATTGACATCTTTTATGTATACCTCACCAATTCTTACTAACCTGAATAACACTGATAAGCTGAAACTATAGACTTGTTACAATATGTAAAGAATTAAACTGGCTACAGCTACTTACTTAGGTACCTAATTACTCATAATATGCCCAACCACTCAGTGTGTATGAACTCATTTATATGCCTGATAAATGCCCTGCTCTCCCAACGTACTCCAATGCTATTCCTACACCTGAGACCTGAGGAGATCTACTACCAAATCTCTCTTGCTTCCAACCAAACCTAATAACAATGCAGAAGACTTCTAGCTATGTCTCAGGACTGTGGAACTCCATCCTCCTTACACTCAAACTTACAGACAAATTAATAACTTTCATATTCCAAATCAAAAATATTTTGAGATCTTCATATCTAAGGCTCTTAATAAAGTTAAGAAAACCACATCCATTGGTCCAGATATGATACCAGGGTATTTATTACACAGTACCAAACATGAAATTGTTTCAGTCTTATGAATAACTTTCAACAAACTGTTGGCCAATTGAATTGTTCCAAATAACAGGAAAAATAAGAAAGGTAGGGAAAATCTAATTGCTAACTACAGACCAATAATTTTAACATCAGTATTTTGTAAATGCTTTGAAAGGTGCTTGCTAGATCTGATGGATTGATCTGGTAACCACTTTACAGTAAATGACATAAAAATGCATGGTTTTATCAAAGAAAGATCAGCTTTGAGTACCATGGTAAATCATGAAAAGATAACTATGTTTTTAGACCTAGGACTGTCACCAGGAGTAATTTATTTGGCCTTAGCTAAGGTGTTTGACTGTCTTCCATATAAGGCCATTTTCAAAAGTTTCACTGTAAATAATATGAATAGCTACATTATAAGATGAATTATGAACTGGTTGATAGACAACTGTATGCTAATATTCAAACAAAGCATTGATTCAGACTATTTGCCAGTTAAATCTGGTGTTCCACATGGATCAGTGTTTGGGCTAGCATTATTCAACACCTTATTCTAGTATTCCTGGCAGCACTACATTTTGGATACACAAATATGCTGATGATTAAAGTTGGATTTATATTGCAAAACGAACTCATGCCGATGAACTCAATAAGTATTTACTATCAGTGAGCAAGTGGGCTCTTGAAACTGGCCTTAAATTCTGTTTTGATAAGTGTAATGTTATGTATTTTTCAAACACAATTTCAAGATTTCCAACATATTTAACAACTTTACCACTTAAGGAGGTTAAGCAATACAAAAACCTAGGAATCATCATAACATCTAACCTATCCTTTAAATCACATGCAAAAAAATTAGTACAAAGGCCAACAAATATATTGGTTATCTCCTAAGAAATCTTTCTACTACAGATGAGAACTGTCCAGTCTTAATATATAAGACCTCTCAATACATGAGTACAAAAATACTTTTTGAACATATACTAAAGGACAACTGAATATTTTAGAAGAAGTGCAAATAAAATTTACAAAGAGAATTATGACATTAAGGAGTATAGATTATGGATCCAGATGTAAAATTTATTTTAATTTTGTTGTAGATACATAAGAGGCAAATTAATTCTGACTTATGCTATCTTCCAAGCCATGTTCAGTATTGATACATATACTTGAAGCAATGCATGCAAACATAAGAATATGAATTTTGTGAAAAAATTTGGAAACTCCAAAATATGTCATTCATATATAACTGTTAACATCACACAATTTTGGAATAATATAACCATCTAGGTTAAACAGTCTGAAAGTTTTGACATTTCCAAAAGAGAATTTAGATAAATGGTCTTCAGAATATGTTTTTATACCATTTTTTGATGAATCAGTGCTCCTTGATTACCTTTCAGCCTGAACAGTGTACTTGAAATTGTGAAATTATGAATACTACATAGTCATAGATGCATATAAAGAAAGAGATAAACATATTCTATATACAAGGATACAACACATTTCTGTTTTCTTTCTATTAATATCTTTTTTACATTTCACTAAAACAACACTTCATGATATGACTCAAACTTCCTCACCAGTGTCAGTGCATTTTCCATTATGTCCCTAGATTTTCTCTAAAAAGTATATTCATTGTGTACCTTGATTAACTCTCCAATGTTTTTCAAGACAGTGTTTTTTAGCATGTTCTTCTAGCTCATCCATTCCAGAACTGATACATTTAAATATCCATTCCAGTCATCTAGTTTCTGTACCTGTTTTCATTCAGTTCATGTTTGCAGATGCTGGGGCCAGAACCTATTCTGGCAAGCAAACGGTACAAGGCAGATACCAGCTTCAAATGAGATGCCAGTCCAGTTGAAGGCACACACACACACACACACACACACACACACACACACACACACACACACACACACACACACACACACACACACACACACACACACTGTGACTATGTAACCTTGCCAAATTATCAGCATGTCTTCATAGAATGGGACAGAAAACCTACACAAACATAAGTAATAAATATGCACTCCACACAAAAAGCACTACAGTCAGGAATTGAACTAGGATCCAAGCTCTGTGAGACAGCAATATTATTCATGGCTTAACTACTCCTGGGATTCACTAACACCCTACACTAGATGTACACTAAATGTACACTGTTCTGAGTGTACAGATAACACAAGCATAACTCATACCTTCTTCCTTCTAATTTTAATTTTCCTAGTAATTTTCTTGCAGCCTTAAATATCAAGGGGGATGCATAAAGGTTACCACAAAGTATAAACTACGTGTACACTTAATGAAATCTTTCTAAGTGAGTAGAAAACACAAAAAATGTGGTAGAGATGCTTTTGAGTACAGATCATGTACACTTAGTGTAGACTTACCCCAGGATTCAATAAAATCCATGCAGGCTCCGTCTAGAGCCTGTACGAAATGCATCCATGTACACAGCCACATTTCCTCACTGGCAGCACACCATACATATTAATTATGGCTCACTACCGAGGGAGATGACAGTTACATGGATATTGAATCCATGCAAGCAGCAGTGTATAGGCTGTCACGTACTTGTGGACTATCCAGAAAACATCTGGACAAGTGGTAAGTACAGCACAGTATTTTAAGCTGAGCTGTGCTTATACATATAGACCTGACATCTGATATATATATATATATATATATATATATATATATATATATATATAAAATAGAAACCAAATGTAATCAATTCTAATTTTTTTTGTGTCTCCCTGTTTGCGTGGTGTGGCTCAGTGCTTAGCAATGCCGAGCTGCACACACACACACACACACACACACATATATATATATATATATATATATATATATATATATATATATATATATATTGCACAAACCCATGCAGCTTCACTGTGAAACACTAAGAGGCATCTTATTGTATATCTGAAGATATAGTGCTTCCCTGTACTATCCAAGTAGCTAGATAGGTTGAGTCATGACCTACAGTGTAGTAGGTCCCAGGTTCCTGACCAATCATATTTAAACATGGTCAATGGTTTACAATGTTATGTTTGTTGCTTGTTTTCACTTAAATAATGGCAAGTGCAAGTTTGCACAATGTTCTTTTTTGGAATGGTTTTGTTAAAAATTTGTGTGAAGCTAAGTGATGCGGCACTTTTTTGAATGTTACAGTATGACGTGTAATGGCAGGAATACAGTCTATATAAAGGCCAATAGGCAGGAATTTCACAATTCTTGGCTTGGTTGTCAATGTATTGTCAGGCTGTGCGTTGGGAGGAGGGGCGCGCTTTTTTGAAGGTGGGGTGTGCAGGAGTCCAAAGTGTTTGTTGTACTTCTGGTGAAAAACTATGAACTCCGACTGCTGCATGGGGGATTACCATTGCTTAGAATATAAGTCTGAGGCCTGGGATTGGTTGGCTAGGGAACTTACCAGTGCTACTTTTATCCCCGTACTGGTGAACAGTGTCATCACCACCATGATGACCTGAAGCATAGGAAGAGGGAACCTTGGACACCTGGATCCAAGATGCTCAGGCTGGGCAGACCACACAGATATGTAAGTATATTTATCAGTACTTTAGAAACATACAAACTGAATCTGTGCAAAACTGGTATTCATAATGGTTTGCTTCTCTTTCAACTGCTGCAGACAAGAGGGTTAGCAATGTCCAGTCCCATGCAGAGCACCTGGCCAGGATGAGGTGAGAGTGTGGTAAGTAGGGAAACATCAAACTAATAATGTAATGCATAACGTAATCTCATAATACATTAGTTACAGAGTTTGCAGTCTTAACAGTCAGGTATGGCATACCTAGGACATGTAACAGGTTTAGTAATGTGCCACTGCCTACCTGAAATGGTAGAGCAAGTTAAATCAAGTAAGCATGCAGTACTGTGTAGTATAGCTTCTAAACATCAGTTAATGTTGTGGTCTACCAATATTAAGAGTCACTGTTCTGCTCTGCTCATTGTCTGAAATATGCTGTAGGTTGCACTCAATTAATGGACAGGGTGTATGGGTTATCTATTATGAGTCTTTCACAGCTATCCATGGTCTACTGCCAGACTTGAAGCAACATTAATCAATAAAATCTAATGGGTGATGATGGTTTGATATGTAATGTTTTCAAATAAATGTGTTCACTATTCCTGTATTCACTGTATGTGTGTTCTAGTCTGACACCAGTCAACTGTGAAATTGAAATGAATAAAGAATGCAGTAAAAACTGTCTGAAATAAATGTAGTGCATTACCCAGAGTAAGGTTCAAGCCTGTGTTCTGCTCATTTTCTCTGACATAATGCTGTATATTCCACCCAGGCAATGAACATGTTTTATGGGTAAGGTTACTTAAGTCCTGAACTGCTCTCCCTGTGTCTAAATGACAAATATTAGGGAACATTTTCAGTACAGTGTAACTCAGGAGTGTAATTTGATAAGTAATCTTTTCAAATAAGGGTTCATTATTCCTGTAATCACTTCATGTGTGTTCTAATCTGACACCAGTCAACTGATAAATGTTAATGAATAAAGAATGTAGTCCCAGATGTCTAAACTGCATGTAGTGCAATAACCAGAGTAAGGTTCAAGCCTGTGTTCTGCTCATTTTGTCTGTAATAATGCTGTATATTCCATCCTGGCATTAACATGATATATGGATAAGGAAACTGAAGTCCTGGACTGCTATCTTTGTGTCTAAATGCCAGCTTTAAAGGGACATTATCAATAAAATTTAACAGAGGATTGTACTTTGATAACTACTGTAGTCAACTAAAGTGCTGATTATTCATGTGTTCATTGCATTTGGTTTCCAGTGTGATACCACACACAGCTATGCATGTATGTAAATGTAGGGTTTCACACAAAATGTTGCAATAAAAGTCATAAAGGAGAGTACTGATTTGAGAATTCATGATATTGAAATAAAGTGGACTTAATTCTTGCAGTCACTGCTTGTGGGTTCTAATCCCATGGCAGCCAGCTGTCAAATAAGCAGCTGTCTAGTGTACTTAGTGTATATGAACATACCTCTCAAATGTCATGCTTTTGAAGAATGTAATGACTAGTGCCTCATATGACTGGCTGTTGATTATCAAATACATGACATTACTTGGAATGCAATTTATTGGCAAATCTGTTTACAGAACACCTTGGTAGTAATGTATGAGTACACTATGTAAAATAGTTCCCTGTGGTTGTGCCCGTGTACCAGCATTTGTTAGTGCTTGCCCCATACTGTCCCATGCTAACAGGTTGAGAGGTATGTACATGCAACATCATCTATACAAGAACTGCAGTCACTGTACTCACAACTGAAACTGCACATCTGTAGAAGTATGTATTACTAGTCTGTGTAGTAAGATTACCTGTGAAGTTACTAATAGTATGTTTTTCTCTCTCTCCCCACCCCTTATTTTCTTTAATTTATTAGTGTTATTTATTATGATTTGATATTAATATATTATTTGTAACTAACTGTTATGATGGCCTTATGTATTACTTCATACTGGTTTACTGTTAACATACTTTCCTTATTGTTATTTATTGTTGTGTTCCTCATAATATTCCTTGTTATATAATTTGATTAATCAGTACTATCTTCCATTATGTTAATACTAACATTTGTTTGGTTGTTTCTTTTGTTGACTTATGTTTATAATTAATCTACTAAAGAGGGACAAGGTAGGCCGGTTCCTGACAATCCATCTACCTTGGATCCCCCGGCCATGGCACCAGGGCCCAGCACTTCTGGGCCACAGTTTGCTGGTGACCTCTGCTGCCCCTGCACTACCTCTGGAGTTGGGTAGTTCTTCCCCACAGGCTGGGGCTGGGCCCCCCTCTGGGAGCAAAGGTGGAGGGGGTGATTTTTGTCACCCATGAGGAACTGACAGGTATGGTGTGTGGGTTGTTGCCCCAAACTGTCGGTGCATGCTTACGCTGGATGGAGAGCATGTTGACCATCCTGATGGGGTGGCCTCACCCCAGATGCCAGCATCCACCACTGCCACCACAGAGGCAGTGGAGGAGCAGTGCTGACAGCCCTATGGGTGAAGACTTGAGTCACACTGCTGCAGTGTGCGACACTCATGGGACTGGGTTCCACAACACACTCCCTATCCAAGAAGTTCACCCACTCTTGTGTCACACACCAGCCCTGTCTGCTGTCTTGTATGTCTACAAAAGCTTCCTCACCTACCCAACTTACCTCCCCTACATATACCTATATCCCTTCCCCAACATTCCACTCTCACCTAAAAAAAAAAACAAAAAAAATTGGCGCCTATACCCCCCCAAAAAATTCATCCCATACACAGCACTCCATTTCGCCCAGGACACAACTGGGCACAAGTAATTTGGTCCAATTGGCTTCACAATGCACTTATGTCGTCTTCACCCCATTCTGGGGTTGACACTCTAAATTCAACTAAAAAATCTGTGAAAGTGTACAGTTGTTGCTGCTGGACAAATGGATAGCTATGGCTCTGTCCTACACCCATCCTGCACATCCCTACCTGCCCTTCACTATGTTTTTCCCCCTGCTTGCACCCCATTTCACCACTGTCCTATCTCCCCATTTTTCTTGTTGTTCTTTTCCTTGTCCTTTTTTATTTAAATTATAAACCATACTCTGTTTTTCTTATTTACTTTTAAGTGCATATATATCATCTATAATGGCTTTTTCAAAACACTTAAGGTGGGCTCTAAAGGTGGATTAAAGGTGCTTCTTACCTTAATCTCCTTTTCCTTTTTTCTATTTACATTTTGACTCTGAAAAATATATATGCTGAATAAAAGCTTCCTCATAACATTTTTTTTAACTCTAATATTACATCAGTGTAATTAAACTTTCTTGTTGGAACATACTTTAAACCTTTCATATGGAGGTCAGGGTTCAAAAACATACCCTTTTGGGGTGGTAATAGACAAGTGGCTAAAGTATGTTTACAATAAGGTTGACCACCTTTTGAAAGACTCTTGGGATTTTTTTAGTAGGCTTAAAAACAGTCTTTGGGAAGAAAATATTTCTTTTCTTACGGTGGATGTAGTGGATTTGTATACATCTATTCCAAGGTGTGAAGGAAAAGAGCTTTTTTCAAAAAGTATGAAAAAACTTTTCTGATGATAAAATAAGTTTGATTTCAGAATTTATGGAACTAGTGTTCGATTACAATTATATTTATTATGAGGGAGAATATTTTAAACAAAACAAGGGCATAGCGATGGGGGCATCGTGTGCCCCCATTTACACTAACCCAGTGCTGTTAGAATGAGAAGAAACTATAATATTTCTTGTGAGTAGTTTAAATACATTAAAATGTATGTGCATTTTTTGGATGATGTGTTTATTTTGTGGACAGGGACGGAAGAAAATTAATACGCTGCCCTGGGTGGCAAACCATCATTATGAGAGTCCAATCAAGACAAAAATAAGTGTAGAAGAATAAAAATATTTCAATGCATTGGCTGCATGACAGCTTACTTAATATCTAGATGGAAACAAAAGGTTGTGAGGCATGAAAAAATAAATTACTTTTTAAATACATTACTGGAATGCCAGTCAAAATCAAGTACAAGAAAAACCAGAAGCACTCAACTCAAACCACTTCTCCTTGCACTGCAGTTCTAATTATAATTTATATTCAGCTTTATTAAAGTACCAAGTAACATGCTGAAAGTAAAAATCTATGTGATGCCTCCACTTGTAAAAATGTTTCTTATCCAAAAAAGACCTGCTGCCTGA
The DNA here is from genome assembly GCF_019279795.1 of Protopterus annectens. NCBI lineage: Eukaryota > Metazoa > Chordata > Ceratodontiformes > Protopteridae > Protopterus > Protopterus annectens. The sequence continues at coordinate 1,882,786,172 of NC_056735.1, forward strand.
CAACTATCTACTTGTTTCATGGTGAAAACATGTAAGTAAAAAAATGAAAAGCAAACAAGAAACAAGCTCAAGATACATTGCTTAAAGGATTACTGTACAGGTTATGGACCACACATGATTGGCATTCTATTTAGTTTATGGGTAAAGTCTGTAGAGATGACTGGAAGTCTCCAACAAGTGTAATGAGCTTTTTAAAATAATGGAATCCTGTCCTTTAATACCCAAGGCTTATAAATTATCTAGTCAAGTATTCTCTGCATAGCAACAACAGAAAGGCTTTCAATGTTGGCATTTCTTTAACGGTATGCTTATTAAAGCTTACTTGCATCTTACGATCTCAGACAAGCTTACCTTATGGTCATTAAAGCATTGCTACTTAAACACAGAGCAACAGGCACTTTGAGTAATAAGCATAAATCAACAGTACAAAAATATGACAGAAACCAGACCTTTCTGCAAAATCAAGGACAGATGAAAAGCCACTGTAGTACTTGTGTCTACCTTGGATGGGGGGGCACACTGCACATTTACACTGCATAACTACTCCTTGCCTTGCTTGGACACATCCAGAGTCATTACATGGTGGAGTGGGGTGCAACAAGTATGTCACAATTTGAAATGTCTCTGGCTGACTGTGATGGCCCTGACACATTTGTCATACCTCTCAACCTCAGAGCAAGAAATCTGGACAAAGCCATACACAGAAGTGGGACAAATGCCCAAAAATAAGGACAATTTTTAAATATTGCTCTAATAAACTTAGAAAGATAATAGAATAGGTCTTGCATTAGTATGACTTTTCTGAACGGTATAAAATCTGAAACTCAAATGTCTGTCATTATTTTCTAACTTCAGTCTTTAGTGATTTGTCACTAATTTGCCAAAAAACACAATTTTATGAAAAATGGACCAAATGTGATGCAAAAATATAAAATAGCCACACAATACAGCTGGGAACCTGTCAAAGAAGGGACACTTTAATATTAGTACTGCTAACTTGAGCAGCTGACAAAATAAAATAATCTACATGCATTTCAAGTAATCTATAACTTTGATTATTACAGTTATTTCTTAATTGTAAACCCTCCATGTTTTCTTCCAAAATTGCTATTTCTATGGAGGGATTATTAGGGGAAGAGCAACATTTTGAGCCAAAATCGGGACAGTTGAGAGGTTGGCTATGCCTAATTCTATAAAGCAATTTATTGCATGTACCTCTCAACCTGTTAATGCAGTAAATCTGAACAAGGCCAAATATATTGGGGGAACATATAAACAGTACTAAAATTGCTCTTGTATAAATTGAGACAGTTGATAGAATAACAGTTCTTACTTTAGCATGCATTTTTCTGAAGGTTATGAAGTCTGAAACTCAGTGTATCATTATTTAGTGACTTAATTTCTAAATGATTTGCCAGAAAACTACAAATTTTATGAATAACAAACCAAAAATAAGAAGCAAAAATCTATTCATTCTTTGAAAATCTGGACAGTTGGGAGGTATAGTTCAGCTGGGCCTGTCTGAGTTTGCTGCCCTTCCCCCCTGACAAAATCATGGTTGAATGGAGCCTCTGCAGCCATTCCAATGAACCATTACTTGGCTATTTCACCCCATTTACCATAAACACTAATGTGCAAACTGCTTTACTTCTATGATGAGTTGGACTTCATTTGAAAGTTTTATTTTGTATTTTACTGCACAAACACTAAGTCATCTACTAAACAAAGCAATGCAGTCTCACAATGAAAACTTAGCATTAAAACTTCTCTGCCCTTGAAACTCACATTCATTGAAACAGCATTGAAACCCACATTAAAAGAAAATACATTTTGCCAGTGGCAGATAAAGATTCATTTTGGGCTGTTTTCAAATCATAGGCTCCTTGCATATGAAACATACATGTGCTCTTTGATACACCTTCCTCATTGTACTAAATTATATTCCTTGTACAATATATTACAGTTGTTAGAGGGCGTTTTAAACTTGTTTTGAACATTTTTCCAGCAAGCAATGAAACAAAATGCATGCACCCATAATGACAAAACTGCCCAGTTCAGAACATTTATCATAAAAGTCTACTCAGACTTCCACAGTCCACCATTATCAGTAAATATGCACAATTCTACAGTCCACCATTATCAGTAAATATGCACAATTCTACAGTCCATTATCAGTAAATATGCACTATCTCTGAAGAAGTAAAAGTCATCTAAATAATTCCACATTAAACAAATCTGTAAATAATGAAGAGGTTGCTGCTAGCAAACACCTTTATATTTCATGGTTTCATCAAAAAATAAAGTGTCTGTTGGCCCTCAGGAATAAATTGCCTATATTACATTAAAAAAATGATAAGCTAGTAATATTGCAAGAGGAAATGGATGGCAAACTGATAACGGACTCATAGTTAGCATCTTCACCAAGGAGAACATTCTCAGTATGGCAGCATCCACCCCTTGTATGAGTACAACCCACAGCTTTCTGAATCAAAGGCAAGTACACAGCCTGTTGTGCTATTAATAAGGCAACCCAACTTCACTTAAGCAACACTAAACTTCTGTTCCCCTGCAGCTCTCGGCTCCTTGTAAAATCTACTCAATACTCAACTTCGCAGCACAAGAAAACTGAAAAAAGCCAAAATGTATTGGGGGGGTCAAAAGTCCAAAAACCAGGGACACAAACATTGCTTGTATAATCTTGGAAAGTTGCTAGAACCATACATTTTACTGCCAAGCTCCCTGTGCAAAACAGTCAGAGCAACATACCACTACGCTAAATCAGCTGCTTTGTAAAAGAGGAAGACTGAAACTTAAATGGCTATCATTTAGTGAATTCAGTTCTCACCATAGCTGTCAACCTCTTAGTACAAAACACCTGGACAAACCCAGTAATGAGGGAATACAGCCCTCAAACATTCAGTGAATTCAGTTCTTGCCATAGCTGTCAACCTTAGCACAAAAACCTGGACGTAAGCCAATAATGGGGAATACAGTCCCAAAAATAGGACAAATTTCAAATATTCATCTTATAAACTTAGAAAATTGCTAGAATAAAAGGTTGTGTTACGGTTGTGTTACTATGTATTTTCTGAAGAACATGAAGTCTGAAATTCAAATGCCTGTCAATTTTACTGCTGACAGAATAAAACAATTTTCAGCAGAGACCCAGGGAGAAATACTGCAGACACGTCTTTGTAAAATGACAGGGCACCAGAGCAAATCCACACAAACACAGGGAGGAGATGCAGACTCCACACAGAAGGCACTCCAGCCAAGAATCAAACCAGAAAACCTATAGCTGTGAGGCAACAATACTAGCACTGCCCCATCAAATATGCAAGGACTTAAAGATTCAGAAACCTGAAGTCTGAAATTCAAATGCCTGTCAATTTTATTTAACATTTGTTAATCAGGACAGTCTGACTTGGAACAAAAAAAAATTTCAGCAGAGGCCCAGGAAGAAATAATGCAGACATGTCTTTGTAACATGGGAGGACACAAAAGCAAACCCACACAAACACAGGGAGAAGATAAAGACCCCATAAAGAAGGCACCCCAGCCAAGAAGCAAACCTGAGAACATACAGCTGTGAGGCAACAATGCTACCACTGCACCATCAAATATCAAGCATTGTAGCATTTACAAACCACAGATATTATGAGGAACAGATCAGATCGAATATGAGGCAAAAATCTGCAGTTTTTTTTTTTTTACAAATGATGGTGGGTAGGGACTTCAGGTCTTTAACACCTGCATACAAGGTACAGGGTTCAAGCCTGATGTATTCCCTACCACACACACACCTGTAGTAGCAAACCACAAAAACTAAATATACTGCACTGGGTGCCAAACAGTCGTCATGAGAGTCCAATCAAGACAAAATGAAGTGTAAAAGAATAAAAATATTTCAATGCATTGGCTGCATGACAGCTTAATATCTAGATGGAAACAAAAAGGTTGTGAGGCATGAAAAAATAAATTACTTTTTTTTAAATACATTAATGGAATGCCAGTCAAAATCAAGTATAAGAAAAACAAGCAGCACTCAACTCAAACCACTTCTTGCACTGCAATTCTAATTATAAATTTATATTCAGCTTTATTAAAGTAACGAGTAACATGCTGAAAATAGAAATCTCTGATGCCCCCACTTGTAAAAATGTTCCTTATCCCAAAAAAGACCTGCTGCCTGACATCTACTTGTTTCATGGGGAAAACATGATCAAAGTAAAAAATGAAAAGCGAACAAGAAATAAGCCCAAGATAAATTGCTTAAAAAGGATTACTGTACAGGTTATGGACCACGCGATTGGCATTCGGTTTACGGGTAAAGCCTACAGAGATGACTGGAAGTTTCCAAGTGTAATGAGACTCTTAAAATAATATAATTCTGTCCTTTATTACAAATACTGGCATATGCATTTCAATACCCAAGGCTTATACATTTTCTAGTTAAGTATTCTCTACATGGCAACAGAAAGTCTTTCAATGTTGGCAATTCTTTAACAGTATGCTTATTAAAGCTTACTTGCATCTTGCAATCTCAGCCAAGCTTACCCGATGGTCATTAAAGTATTGCTACTTAAACACAGAGCAACAGGCACTTTGAGTAATAAGCATAAATCAACAGTACAAAAAATATGACAGAAAGCAGACCATTCTGTAAAAATCAAGGACAGATGAAAAGCCACTCTAGTACTTGTGTCTACCTTGGATGGGTGGGATTCTCTGCACATTTACACTGCATAACTACTCCTTGCCTTGCTTCGACACATCCAGAGTCACTACATGGGGAGTGGGGTGTAACAAGTATGTCACAGTTTGAAACGTCTCTGGCTGACTTGTGATGGCCCTGACACATTTGTCATACCTCTCAACCTCAGAGCAAGAAATCTGGACAAAGCCATACAAAGAAATGGGACAAAGGCCCAAAAATAAGGACAATTTTTAAATATTGCTCTTATAAACTTAGAAAGCTAATATAGGTCTTGCATTAGTATGAATTTTCTGAATGGTATGAAATCTGAAACTCAAATGTCTGTCATTATTTTCTAACTTCAGTCTTTAATTATATGTCACTAATTTGCCAAAAACACAATTTTATGAAAAATGGACCAAAAATGTGATGTAAAAATATAAAATAGCAACACAATACAGCTGGGAACCTGTCAAAGAAGGGACACTTTAATATTAGTACTGCTAACTTGAGCAGCTGACAAAATAAAATAATCTACATGCATTTCTGAAATAAAAGTAATCTGATTATTACAGTTATTTCTTAATTATAAACCCTCCATGTTTTCTTCCAAAATTGCTATTTTGCGGACGGATCATTAGGGGAAGAGCAACATTTTGAGTCAAAATCAGGGACAGTTCAGAGGTTTGGCTATGCCTAATTCTATAAAGCAATTTATTTGCATGCACCTTTCAACCTGTTAATGCAATAAATCTGGACAAGGCCAAATATATTGGGGGAACATATAAACAGTACTAAAAATTGCTTTTGTATAAACTGCGACAGTTGATAGAACAGGTCTTACTTTAGCATGCATTTTTCTGAAGGTTATGAAGTCTGAAACTAGTGTGTCATTATTTAGTGACTTAATTCCTTAATGATTTGCCAGAAAACCACAAATTTTATGAGGAACAAACCAAAAATAAGAAGCAAAAAATCTATTCATTCTTTGAAAATCTGGACAGTTGGGAGGTATAGTTCAGCTGGGGCTGTCTAAGTTTGCCGCCCTTCCCCCTCACAAAACCATGGTCGAATGGAGTCTCCCTGCAGCCATTCCAATGATCCATTACTTTGATATTTCACTCCATTTACCATAAACACTAATGTGCATACTGATTTACGTCTATGACGATTTGAGCTTCATTTGAAAGTTTTATTTTGCATTTTACAGCACAAACACTAAGACATCTGCTAAACAAACTTGGCATTAAATCTTCTCTGCCCTTGAAACTCACATTAATTGAAACAACATTAAAACCCACATTCAAAGAAAATACATTTTACCCGTGGCAGATAAAAATTAATTCTGGCTGTTTTCAAATCATAGGCCCCTTGCATATGAAACATACATGTGCTCTTTGATACACCTTTCTATTGCTTTGAACATTTTTCCAGTAAACAATGAAACAAAACTGTCCAATTCAGAACATTTCCATCATAAAAGTCTACTCAAACTTCTACAGTCCACTATTATCAGTAAATATGCACAATTCTACAGTCCACCATTATCAGTAAATATGCACAATCTCTGAAGTAGTAAAAAAGTCATCTAAATAATTTCACGTTAAATAAATCTGTAATGAAGAGGTTGGTGCTAGCAATCACCTTTATATTTCATGGTTTCATCGAAAAATAAAGTGTCTGATGCCCCTGAGGAATAAATTGCCTAAATTACATTAAAAATAAGCTAGTAATATTGCAATAGGAAATGGATGGCAAACTGATAACAGGCTCATAGTTAGTATCTTAATTTTCAGTACGGCAGCATTCACCCCTTATGGGAGTAGAACCAACAACCTTCTGCATCAAAAGCAAGTACACAACCTTTTGTGCTATTAGCAATGTGAGCTGACTTAGCATAATCAGCTCTAAACTTCTCTTCCCCTGCAGCTCTCAGCTCCTTGTAAAATCTACTCAATACTCAACTGCATCTCAACTTCGCAGCACAAGAAGTCTGGAAAAAGCCAAATTTATTGGGGTGGGTCAAAAGGGCAAAACCAGGGACACATTAAACATTGCTTGTATAATCTTGGAAAGCTGCTAGAATAAAATGTTGTGTTACCACCATACATTTTACTGCCAAGGTCCCTGTGTAAAAGAGTCAGAACAACATACCACTATGCCAAATCACCTGCTTTGTGAAAGAAAAATGCTGTGTTACCACCGTACATTTTACTGCCAAGGTCCCTGTGCAAAACAGTCAAGAGCAACATACCACTACGCCAAATCAGCTGCTTTGTGAAAGAGAGGAAGACTGAAACTTAAATGGCTATCATTTAATGAATTCAGTTCTCACCATAGCTGTCAACCTCTTAGCACAAAACACCTGGACAAACCCAGTAATGAGGGAATACAGCCCTCAAACATATTCAGTGAATTCAGTTCTTGCCATAGCTGTCAACCTTAGCACAAAAAACCTGGACAAAGCCACTAACAGGGTATTACAGTCCCAAAAATAAGGACAAATTTCAAATAGCCATCTTATAAACTTAAAAAATTGCTATAATAAAAGGTTGTGTTACTATATATTTATTGCTAGAATAAAACATTGTTTTACTATGTATTTTCAGAAGAAGATGAAGTCTGAAATTCAAATGCTTGTCAATTTTACTTCTGACGGAACAAAAACAATTTTCAGCAGAGGCCCAGGGAGAAATACTGTAGACACATGTCTTTGTAAAATGGCAGGACACCAGAGCAAATCCACACAAACACAGGGATAAGATGCAGACTCCACACAGAAGGCACCCCAGCCAAGAATCAAACCAGAAAACCTATAGCTGTGAGGCAACAATACTGCCACTGCACCATCAAATATGCAAGGAGCTAAACATTCAGAAACCTGAAGTCTGAAATTCAAATGCCTGTCAATTTTATTTAACATTTGTTAATCAGGACAGTCTGACTTGGAACAAAAAAAAAACAATTCTCAGAAGAGGCCCAGGAAGAAATAATGCAGACATGTCTTTGCAAGGGAGGACACAAAAGCAAACCCACACAAACACAGGGAGAAGATACAACCCCCCCCCCCACAAAGAAGGACCCCAGCCAAGAAGCAAACCTGAGAACCTGCAGCTGTGAGGCAACAATGCTACCACTGCACCATCAAATATCAAGCATTGCAGCATTTATAAACCACAGATATTATGAGGAACAGATCAGATGAAATATGAGGCAAAAATCTGCAATTTTTTTACAAATGGTGGTGGGTAGGGAATTCAGGTCTTTAACACCCGCATACAAGGTACAGGGTTCAAGCCTGAGGTATTCCCTACCACACCACCATGAGCCTAACCACCAGTGTATTGCACCAGGGACATTCACACACACACACACATGGGTCCTGTAGTAACTCCCTGTCCGCAAAACCACCATTAAATCCAGGTCCATGTCCACAAAACCCCTGACGAGTGCAGCTGAAAACCCGTGCAAATCCGACCTTGCCTGTTGCGAGATCTTCCCCTGCAGCAAGCTCCAATCCAGACCTGAGATCCTTCTCCTGACAACCCCAGCGGGTTCCCAGGCAGTCTGGACTAGTGTGCATGCGTGAAATTGTTAGTTTGAAGTTGAGGGGGCTGCAGTCCAGCAGTACAGGCCACCCCTGATTAATGTACTGCTTTTCCCTTTTTATCACATGTGACCAGGGAGTTGGTCTCTGTCCTCATCACAACCTGATGTCAGTGTCTCTTCAGACTCTGATGATGATGGTGGCCAAAGTGAGGCACAGGTGGGCATTGCAGGGGGCTTAATCTGTCACAGAGGTTGACATCCCTCTTTTGCCCTCATTATCACTGTACACAGTCAGTATGCCTATGCATACCCAGTGCCCTGAGGCCACAGATATTGGACAGTCAGAGGGTGGGGACATTGAACAGGAAAGTCTGGCTACTATGGCTGCAGTGAGTGTTGATATTGGCCATAGCCAAAGACATGGCGAGGTTCCACACAGGTGGACTGATAGGAGTGCTCGTAGGAGGCCTGCTATCCTTCCACACCTGTTACAGGTGTCTCATCATGTGTCACTTGGCATATGTTTAGGGCCATCATTGAGGCACAGGCACATTCCAAATGGAACTCCAGACAAATGCTCAGGGTTATGGATGCAGCACAGTCTGACATCTGTGACTGCCTCCACCGCGTTGCTGATACTGTGGATCAGTTGATGGATGCAGTGGAAAGTCGGTCTCAGACAGATCACAGAATATCTGTCTTGGAATGTACATTGTCTGTGATGAAATGTCTGGTTGGAGTTGAGCATCAGACATAGCTCAGCAACTACATCTGCTGAGAGTCCACGTGGTCATGCATATTCATGCTACCGTAGTGGCAGTACATCCAGTGCTCCAGAGGGGAGTGTGCTGTCCACACCAAGACATGGTAGGCTGTGAGCTCATGGTCCTGGTCATTTCTGTGGAGGACATAGTCCCAGCAGACAGCAGTCAACCTCAGGTAGTAGCCCTGCTCCTGACCTTGGGCATGGAAGTGCAACTCCTGGCAGAGCTTGTTCCCATATTTGGGGCTGGAGACAGTAAACTGTCAGCTGTACTATGCACAGTTCAAAGCTGTCCAACATACGGACACATAGGGTTAGCACTGAGCTTGACTGTGTTCATGCAGACACTCACATACCACTGTCTCAATCGGTCACCTACAGATTGACTGTGTTCATGCAGACACTCACATACCACTGTCTCAATTGGTCACCTACAGACACACACAGCACATTTCCATGGTCCATCTTGCCTTCTTCCCTTCCTTACTCACACACACACACATGCATGCCAACCTATTGGGTCATCCTAGGCCTCCTACACCCACACACCACACCCTGTGCAAGTGATAATACCTGTGCCACTTCCCTGTCATCCTTGTCACTGATGCAGAGAAATGAATCTGTGTGTCTGATGCACAGGGTAACTATCTAAATTACTATGTATTTGTTTCATCCATTGTTGCCTTTGATATGGCACTTGTACTGGTCACTGACAGATATTGTTTGCTGCCATTTGTAATGAATAATTAGGTTGGATAATGTTGTAATGGCTCTATACTTATGCAATGAAAGGTGTCTCATGGAACTGTTTATGTTTCAGTTTCAGGTTTGTGTAGGACACACCTATGGGTCCACAGGTAAAATAAACCCATAAAAGTCAGAGCACAGAATGGAATATCAGCACAGAAGACAAATGTCTTCAGAAAGGTAAAGCAGTATAGGCACATGGCTCCATATGTTCATATGTGTATAAAAGACTAACAAGAACAATGGCTTCTTTCAGCCTAGTCATGCATCCCTAATCTCTGACAAGGTCTGGTTCCCTTGATAAGTATAAGCAGGGTTTTGGTGCTGGCACATCTACAAGCTGTGGCATACCAGATGAACCATCTACAGTTTCCCTGTGTCTGTTTGTCCTAAACCAGTTATGATTGTCTTGTTCCGCATCTCATTGTGTAATTTGCACATGGTGTGCATTACGGTGGAAGTGTGCCTCACATGGATGGGGGGCCTGTTACATATAGGGTGTATTGTGTGGGTTACATACCTGTCTCTCCAGCATGTCCTATTTATACCTCAGTCAATGTGTAGCTAATTAGAACAGGTAATTCTCGTGCTAGTCATTTCTTGGATATGCAGGAGGTACACAGTGGGATCTGACACTTCCCTGTACATCAGCCATACACTTCCCCTCCAAAGCATGTAGGAGACAGAATACACAGTTATGGCCTTGATACAGTCTGCATAGGACATGTTATGTGCACTGTGTATTGGTTTACTATGGAACCTTTGTGTCTGTTACAGTTGTCAGATATGCCTGTGTAGTTACGTAGCAAAGGTGGCATTGCACTCCATGATAGGCATGATGAGTGCTAAATACAGTGTAACAGTGACATTCTGGAATCTACATGTCATACCCTTCTATATAGGTTGTGCAACATTGAATGAATCCCCACATCTCACCGATCAGTGAAAGTCAAAGGCTGCATCATTCTCTGTCCATAAAACCCTGACTAAAGGGTCAACTGCTGGAGGTGTGCGGACTATATGATATTTTCTAGGGGTGGATGACTTCCAAAAGTATAGTATTGTGCATTCCTTGGCATTTAGTATTTGTCAATGACTCTGACAACAGCTGAATGTGTGTGTCAGCCCATCCTAAATAACTGTTGGTTCTGTGTGTGATTCACTGACAGCTCCTAATATGCAATCATCTGCAAATGTACTCATTCTGAGGTCACTGACAGTGGTTTTGACTGCAGAGATGGGTATGGCTAGGTGGGGTAGTCCCAGGAATGATGCATGAGGGAAGTCCACTGGTGATTGGCCTCATTGTAGCGGTGGACTAGCCAGTGCTATATTCCCAGATAATGAATGTCAGACACTTGCCTATCCACTGGCTAATATAATAGTCTGTAAATAACCTGTAAAGTGTTTCAACAATGCCTGATGGCCTAATCTTGTCAAATTCCTTCTCAGGCCATGGTAGGTGGAATGAGTCATTTTCCCCTCATCCATTGCATAGTTTAACACTTAATGAGGTCCACTGGTTAGAGTAGGCATGATCTGACATTGAACAAAACAAAATGGATTTGGGCCAGTGTCTTCTAGTGTTCTGTATTGTTACTGATCATTTCCATGATGTCTTTTCATGACTTTAAATATAAGAGTACTGAGACATCTGGGGAGAGTGCTTGTCACTGGATGCTAGTTGTCCTGTGTGCAACTAAGTATTGTAGTTAATTCCATCATGGTTTACAACAAGATAGTCATCCAAGATGTCTGTGTCTGTACAGAGCACAAGCAAACAATGGAGGGGAAAGTCATACGTACACCCTGTGAAGGTAAGGAGGGAATGTTTACACAGTTATTCTGCAGATAGACACTACTCAAGCAGTGTGTACTGAAATGACACAATTACTTTGTGAAGAATGCTGACAGGAGGGGAGTCCTCTGCAATGCTGGTGCCTGGCAACTACTACTGCTGGTCTCACCACAACCAATCTCTCCTGGGATACCATGCTCTTATACTTTGTCTCTCACCAGAAGCAAAATGTTAGTACCAAGCTCAACATGAAGAGCAGGCCACAGCCTTTTTGTTCATCCACATAATTGTCCCACATCATGCAAGGGTCTGTAGGCTTCACATACCGCTTTCCAGGTAGCTGCCTTAATTAGCAACCAGAGCACTCATTTGAGTATGGCATGTATTATGCCTTGTATTCCAGGGCTGTTAGGATTTCAATAGGGTACTGACCAGATGATGAGTTGGAGCACAGCTGCAATATCACAATATAATGTTCAAGGTCCGTGGCACAGACATCCAATGTTGCTTGAACAAGCACTATAGCGACAGTGATCCCTGTTGGTCACAATTTCACAGTAGTTCATGCAGCCTGACCTTCAATAGCTTCATGGTGCATATCTGCATGACATGGATCTGAGGCCTACTGCAGAGGACTGGCCACTTTAGCCAAAGTGTGTGTACCTCACACATGTCCTAGGTATGTCATACTGTACATTTATGTAACCGAACACATGTCTGGTTTCCACATCATGTCACACAACATCCAGTTTGCTTTCTGGTTGCTTGAGAGGCACTGCAGACAAGCAAGGCCAAAGTAATGACTGCAAAGTTGACAAGGTCTCTGTGCATACACAGATATCCACATCTCCACAGCAAGGAGGGCCTACAGACAGTGTGCTTGAGGCTGTCAACCCCAAGGGTGTAGCAGCATGATCCTAACTTAGCTGGAATTGTACATTGTCACATTTGTAGGTATGTTATTACATCATGCCTAATAATAGGATTATGGTTAATCCAAGGGCCACATGTTTGGCAAGGCATATAACTCACTCAACCATGTTATGGCACACTGTCACGTGCTGTATTACCTTAGGAGAACTGCATAAAGGTGATAACATGTTACATTTCAACATGTGTCAGGCCACTGCCTAACAATGGCCTGCTGTGACGTGCACACAAGCAAGACTCTATTGCTAATGGCATTATGAATGACTGCTGTCAAGGTGTGGAAAGTATCCCCATCCCTATACTTCTATGTCACACAAACATAATGCATCAGAGATACGACTATTAACCAACAAAAGCACCCAGTGGCCATCAATGAAAAACTCCTTTATTAGCAAACAATAGAAAGTAACCTCCAAAATTAGTTAAGCGCTTTCATTATGTTGTAAATGACTTCATCAGAACAGGTTAAATAGTTAATATCACTCAAAATGCACAATTTACATATTCCAGCTGATAATATGATAATATATATGTTTTCATGTTTTTTTTTTTTTTTTTTTTTTTTATGTTTTTTTTTTGAATCATCAATTTATATGATAGTGGGTTATATTTATTTCTAATGTTCTTTATACATGGAATTTTATACTTTGTATTATTCCATAATTTAATATCTTACATTTTATATACAAATTTGAACAGATTGTTTTATGAAATTTTGCACTGTTTTTTAACTTTTAATTGATCAATTAATCATGAATCAGCTGGTTAAAAAACTTGTTCATTCAACATTTTATTAGTTTTTAATACATTGGGCTTTAGTATACACAGTTTTTCAACACTATGCAAGCTTTTAACCTTTTAACGATATAGGCATAGTATTAGAAGACTAGATGTGAGAAGATTTCATTTTTAACATTCCCACGCTGTTGTACATTGTAAATGTTCACTAGAAAGTGAAAGTGAATGTCTAATATAAAGTCCGGGTGTGAAAATACTTTTGACAGATATAGTTGACATCTTATTCATAGTGTATCGGCCGTAGAGTCGATTTAAAAAAAATCCGGAGTTCTGCCATATTACCGGACAACACACTGTATGACAATATGGTAGAGAGTTTATTATAAATTAACGTAATAAAGAAACATATATTAAACTACAAGTACACGTGTAGATTTAGGGAAGCTTGGAGACTTTAAGCATCTACAGTTGTAAAAAATTAAGGGACAAGAAGTTGCTAATTATAATACATTTGTTTTTAATTACAATACACCTGCCTACTGAATAATTTATTGATTAGCTGGGAGAGGAGAACCAATGGCTATACATACTAAAGTCACATTGGAGGGGAGTTTTAAATTTAAATGACACTCATTGCTTTAACATGCTTTTAATTTGTGTACTTTTTTGTATCTGATGAAGTTGAGCAACGGTGTCTTGACGAAAAGTGGATTGTAAAGTGAACACTTAATAAAGTAGTGAAAAGGAATGCAAACCCACTGCTAAATAGGTCTCTCACCAAACAATTAAAGTTGTAAAAGAAAGGTAGTGAGAGTACTAGCCACGATGTATGGCGTCTTCTAGTTCCGTAAAAACTCAGACAGCAGCAGCAATGTAAAATCCAAATTCCATTTATTGAAGGTAAAAAAGTGTGATGAGCGCTTTCGCGTAGTGTAACCTACGCTTCTTCAGATAGTTTTAACAAAAACAGATATGCATTTAAATACTTAGTTACGCGAGAAAATTCTTCTCTTCATGGCAATTAACCAATTATAGTAATTTGCTACTGTCTTGAACACTTAATAAAGCAAACTGCAAAAGGAACCTCCTAAATACAATAAACTCTTCCAAGGATGTAGAAAAATTCTTTATTTGAGACACAAACACCACGGAACAATACGAAACGAAAGTGATAAAATCCAATAAGTCAAGCGCCGCCTGAAGCTGTGTCAGGCTTTTTCAAGATGAGAACACTTAATAAAGTTGACAGTTTACAGGCTTTTATTGTACTCGGAGTTGGTTCCAGTGAGTTTATTGGATTCTAGTCCACATTCTTAACTACAATCCCCTGAACCAGTGGAGTGACATCCCCACAAGGGGAACTGACGTACTGCATCAGGTGTTTACCAATATGGGTGACCACTGTAGGACCTCCATTGTGAGGTCCTCCCTGGTGAGATCTGACCACAGATTGGTCTCCTTAAAAGTAAGAATCACACCAGAACCCCCCCCCCCACACACTTACAGTAAACACAGTAATAAACTTCAACAAAGCAAATTATAACCTTCTATGTGATGGGACAAGCAGCTTGACTGCACCCCCCCCCCTCAGATGGGACAGGCAACTATGCTGAGGTCTACACCGATGCTTTATGTAAGCACCTGTACAACTGCATAGACTCGGGTGTACCTGACAGGAGGGAAAACAAGCTCCTCATGGCACAGCAAACTGGGAGCGGTCATACAGTTTCCCAGGCATGTCAATCTCCTGCAACAGGGTCATCATGCACAAATGCTTGTTGACATACTTATGGCCATAAACCCCATGCAAATGTGTATGTAGTATCATTTCCACTTGTAACACCGGTGTTCCTGGTAAGTAGTACATCAGTAGCAACACCTGATGTACATACTGATGGGTGATAGGTCTGGCCACACAGGTTTATACCTACTTTACCATACACCACCATGTCTCCCCAGTGGTAAGAAGGGAAGTATATCATGCTCATGTCATTACTGAGGGCTCTGTCACCTGATAATGACATAGTTATAAACTCCATGTACTCTTCTCACAGCATGGCATTATTTGAGTGCAGTGGCCATTTTGTCATGTACCTTTCCAAGCATCAGTGGCAATTGCACACAAAACAAAGGTTCCTCACAAGGGAACTTCAAGACCCCAGTATCTGTCCTATGGGGGTCATCTGAAATAATTGCCATTGTAGCTTGTGTCATATAGACTACTCAGATGTGATCTCTGCCTTGGATACAGGACAATGTGTGACCCTGCAGTATTGGAAATGCTGCATATCTGTAGGTGGAATGGTACATGGAGTACTCGCTGTAAGGACATTAACCTGGTATGTGACATTAATAATACATGCTGGTGGGGGAGATATGTCTACCAGACTTTAACAAACTTTTTCAATAGACTCCCACCAAATGGCAAACAGTGCACCTCATTGACCCTCTTCAGATCCAATCTGCATGATTGCCTGGATGACTGCCATTTCAACCCTGGGCTTCTGCCTGTGTCCCTCATGGACAGGGGCAATATGTGCTAATCATGTAAATAAGGGTAAGAAGCTGACTAGGATTTTAAGAGACCTAGGGCCATTAGGCTACTAAAGTCCAGTGATCCCATAATCACATATGCTGATGTAAAATGGTCTGACATCCACACACACAAACCTGACTACAGTGAGAATAGTAGGTTCATAGGTTCATAAGTAGGTACTAGGCTATCAGTCCTAGGGCCTATACAAGCCCAGCCAAAAAGGTACTCAGGCTTTTGCCATCCAAGAAAATGATTTTCCTGTGCCACTGTCAAGCAGAGCCACAGAAGTGATAACCATGGTGAATTTCCTATTTCCCATCCAATCATCAAGATTTTTCTTGAAGAGTGCTAATGAGGAGCTTTGTTTGATATATATAGGTAGTTTATTCCAGAGTATGGGAAGTCTCTGGGACAGGAATGTATCCCTCCGGCATGTTCTGTTTATTGTGGTGTCAAGGTTTAGGTCCCTAGCTGTAGCTCGGAGGTATTTGGATTTCTTTAAGTGGAGCATGTCCAACAGCTCTGGGCTTGACATAGCTTTGTATGTTAGGCAGAGATCACCTCTGGTAGGCTTATATAGTACCACTGCCAATTAATGTTTTTAGAACACTGCACAGCACACACACTCCAAGTTGGCTGAAATTAGATTAGAACCCCTACCTATTTAATGGTACACACTACAGATCACGGTACTTAATGCATGCAGCACAGCTCAGGTCTGCTATTAATATCTCTTTAGGTAATGTTATGCAAGATGACATCAGCAGTCCTTCTTGTGGTTGGGAATTTGGAGGCCCATGTCACCTGCTACAACCAAAACTACAAAACCCTACTTCTTTCTGAGTCAGTGTGGTGATAATATTTATTTTGTAGGAGATGCACACACAAACACACCAAATGGCCTGAAGTGAGATTAGAATCCCTACATATCTAGTCTTACCCACTACAGATCACAGTATTTATCTCAATGCACTACAGCTGAAGTCTGACATTGGAATAGCAATTGGTAGTCTTAAGGTACATGACATCAGCAGGCCTTGTGGAAGACAGTAGTTTGGAGGCTGGCAAGACAGGAGCTTGAGGCCAGCATCACCTGCAAGGTCCAAAAAGCTTAAACCATTTCAGTTTGTTAGTCAATGCGGGATTCCCATTCATTTTACAGGGAAATGCACACACATGCACACGACTCACCAAGTGGCCTGGAGGAAATTAAAACCCCTACCTACCTAGTCTTACCCACTACAGATCACAGTATTTATTGCACCACCACAGCTGAAGTCTGACATTAGAATGGCAGTTGGTAATCTTTAGGTACATGACATCAGCAGGCCTAGTGGAAGACAGGAGCTTGGAGGCCAGCATCACCCATGAGGGCCAAAAAGGGCAAACCATTTCAGTTTGGTAGTCAATGTGGGCCTCCCACTTGTTTTGCAGAGAGCTGCATGTGCACACACAGCAAGTGGTCTGGAGTGAGAGTAGAGCCCCTACCTATCTAAACTTACATCCCACAAATCACAGTATTTATCATGCACACCATGACTGAAGTCTGTTTTGTACATGACTGCAGGTGACTACTTGCAGAGTACATAAACTAGGCTTTGTGTTGAACACTAGGCTTGTGTTGAACAGTGTGGGTGACCTGCAGAGTGACATTGCCTCTCACTGATCTCTGCATCCAGTAGCCTAGTAGTCAGATAACTGTTTTATCCTAGCTATGTGGCTACAGTACTCATTTTAGCCATAAGTGGTTGCTTGCATTTGGATGGGTACCCTGTGGTCAAAAACAATTTGCCTTGTCAATGCATGCATACACAACATGATAGATAACACCACCTGTTCACCTGGTGGTGTATGTGTGGTCACATCCAGCAGGCACAGGGGGCTGAAAAGTGCTTTACCTACTATTGATCACTTATTTTTGGTCTTTGAGCAACATTATATATGTGTCATAGTGTAGCTTTAATTACTATTATCAGGATATGTAGGACAATACAGACATGCACACACATATAAATATATATATCTATATCTATAACAGGTGTATGTATATATATATATATATATATGTGTGTGTGTGTGTGTGTGTGTGTGTGTGTGTGTGTGTGTGTGTGCGTGTGCGTAAAAGGTAAAAGGTGTATGTGTGTGTGTGTGTGTGTGTGTGTGTGTGTGTGTGTGTGTGTGTGTGTGTATGTTGTGTGTATGTTATAGCAGATATATGGAAAGAGACAGGAATGCATGTGTTTATGTATATGGAAAGAGACAGGAATGCATGTGTTTACATATATATATATATATATAGATATATATATATATATATATATATATATATATATATATATATATGCATATAGAGATAGATACATAGTGACAGAGATATGTATACATATATGTATGTATCAGTAGACATATCTATATATAAGAAGTCATTTGAGTGGGAGCAACTGAATTGGTCTCTGCTTAACTAAGAGTATGAATATGTCTGGTGGGATTTTCGCTAGTTAAAACTGACTCCAGCTCCACACCTACCTGTACTCCAGTCCAGGATATATGTGTTACACAAAATGACATCTGTCCCAGTTTCTTTATTGCTGCATGTCATTAACATTGGCTACGACTTTCTAAAGTTGTCTGATGTAATTAATATGTGACAGATTTTAATAATATTACACCACAAACAGAGTGACAGTCTATAAAAACACAAGGTAATGATACCTCCTTTCCAAAATAAGTGGGTACTTCAAGATTAGAACCATGAATGCCATCACACAAGCTAATTCTAGTCCTAGTCCTTGAGCCACAATAAGCTGCTTGATAAACAGGGATCATTCATCACACAATCAGCTGCATAATTATATACATTGTTATTCCTGTGTTAAGTAAGATATACAATGTATGGTCAATTTCTATGTTACTCTGAGATTGCCCTGAGTGCTGATATACCATTGATGAGTTTCTGTTAAAAACCCCACTTCTCACTTGCACTGCAGTTCTAATTATAATTTATATTCAGCTTTATTAAAGTACCAAGTAACATGCTGAAAGTAAAAATCTATGTGATGCCTCCACTTGTAAAAATGTTTCTTATCCAAAAAAGACCTGCTGCCTGACAACTATCTACTTGTTTCATGGTGAAAACATGTAAGTAAAAAAATGAAAAGCAAACAAGAAACAAGCTCAAGATACATTGCTTAAAGGATTACTGTACAGGTTATGGACCACACATGATTGGCATTCTATTTAGTTTATGGGTAAAAGTCTGTAGAGATGACTGGAAGTCTCCAACAAGTGTAATGAGCTTTTAAAATAATGGAATCCTGTCCTTTAATACCCAAGGCTTATAAATTATCTAGTCAAGTATTCTCTGCATAGCAACAACAGAAAGGCTTTCAATGTTGGCATTTCTTTAACGGTATGCTTATTAAAGCTTACTTGCATCTTACTTATCTCAGACAAGCTTACCTTATGGTCATTAAAGCATTGCTACTTAAACACAGAGCAACAGGCACTTTGAGTAATAAGCATAAATCAACAGTACAAAAATATGACAGAAACCAGACCTTTCTGCAAAATCAAGGACAGATGAAAAGCCACTGTAGTACTTTGTGTCTACCTTGGATGAGGGGCACACTGCACATTTCACTGCATAACTACTCCTTGCCTTGCTTGGACACATCCAGAGTCATTACATGGTGAGTGGGGTGCAACAAGTATGTCACAATTTGAAATGTCTCTGGCTGACTGTGATGGCCCTGACACATTTGTCATACCTCTCAACCTCAGAGCAAGAAATCTGGACAAAGCCATACACAGAAGTGGGACAAATGCCCAAAAATAAGGACAATTTTTAAATATTGCTCTAATAAACTTAGAAAGATAATGGAATAGGTCTTGCATTAGTATGACTTTTCTGAAGGGTATAAAATCTGAAACTCAAATGTCTGTCATTATTTTTTAACTTCAGTCTTTAGTGATTTGTTACTAATTTGCCAAAAAAATACAATGTTATGAAAAATGGACCAAATGTGATGCAAAAATATAAAATAGCCACACAATACAGCTGGGAACCTGTCAAAGAAGGGACACTTTAATATTAGGACTGCTAACTTGAGCAGCTGACAAAATAAAATAATCTACATGCATTTCAAGTAATCCATAACTTTGATTATTACAGTTATTTCTTAATTGTAAACCCTCCATGTTTTCTTCCAAAATTGATATTTTGCGGAGGGATTAATGGGGGAAGAGCAACATTTTGAGCCAAAATCGGGACAGTTGAGAGGTTGGCTATGCCTAATTCTATAAAGCAATTTATTGCATGTACCTCTCAACCTGTTAATGCAGTAAATCTCAACAACGCCAAATATATTGGGCGAACATATAAACAGTACCAAAAATTGCTCTTGTATAAATTGAGACAGTTGATAGAATAACAGTTCTTACTTTAGCATGCATTTTTCTTGAAGGTTATGAAGTCTGAAACTCAGTGTATCATTATTTAGTGACTTAATTTCTAAATGATTTGCCAGAAAACTACAAATTTTATGAATAACAAACCAAAAATAAGAAGCAAAAATCTATTCATTCTTTGAAAATCTGGACAGTTGGGAGGTATAGTTCAGCTGGGCCTGTCTGAGTTTGCTGCCCTTCCCCCCTGACAAAATCATGGTTGAATGGAGCCTCTGCAGCCATTCCAATGAACCATTACTTGGCTATTTCACCCCATTTACCATAAACACTAATGTCAAACTGCTTTACTTCTATGATGAGTTGGACTTCATTTGAAAGTTTTATTTTGTATTTTACCGCACAAACACTCAAGTCATCTACTAAACAAAGCAATGCAGTCTCACAATGAAAACTTAGCATTAAAACTTCTCTGCCCTTGAAACTCACATTCATTGAAACAGCATTGAAACCCACATTAAAAGAAAATACATTTTCACAGTGGCAGATAAAGATTCATTTTGGGCTGTTTTCAAATCATAGGCCCTTGCATATGAAACATACATGTGCTCTTTGATACACCTTCCTCATTGTACTAAATTATATTCCTTGTACAATATATTACAGTTGTTAGAGGCGCGTTTTTAAACTTGTTTTGAACATTTTTCCAGCAAGCAATGAAACAAAATGCATGCACCCATAATGACAAAACTGCCCAGTTCAGAACATTTATCATAAAAGTCTACTCAGACTTCCACAGTCCACCATTATCAGTAAATATGCACAATTCTACAGTCCACCATTATCAGTAAATATGCACAATTCTACAGTCCATTATCAGTAAATATGCACTATCTCTGAAGAAGTAAAAGTCATCTAAATAATTCCACATTAAACAAATCTGTAAATAATGAAGAGGTTGCTGCTAGCAAACACCTTTATATTTCATGGTTTCATCAAAAAATAAAGTGTCTGTTGGCCCTCAGGAATAAATTGCCTATATTACATTAAAAAAATGATAAGCTAGTAATATTGCAAGAGGAAATGGATGGCAAACTGATAACGGACTCATAGTTAGCATCTTCACCAAGGAGAACATTCTCAGTATGGCAGCATCCACCCCTTGTATGAGTACAACCCACAGCTTTCTGAATCAAAGGCAAGTACAGCCTGTTGTGCTATTAATAAGGCAACCCAACTTCACTTAAGCAACACTAAACTCTGTTCCCCTGCAGCTCTCAGCTCCTTGTAAAATCTACTCAATACTCAACTTCGCAGCACAAGAAAACTGAAAAAAGCCAAAATGTATTGGGGGGGGGGTCAAAAGTCCAAAAACCAGGGACACAAACATTGCTTGTATAATCTTGGAAAGTTGCTAGAACCATACATTTTACTGCCAAGCTCCCTGTGCAAAACAGTCAGAGCAACATACCACTGAAGCCAAATCAGCTGCTTTGTAAAAGAGGAAGACTGAAACTTAAATGGCTATCATTTAGTGAATTCAGTTCTCACCATAGCTGTCAACCTCTTAGTACAAAACACCTGGACAAACCCAGTAATGAGGGAATACAGCCCTCAAACATTCAGTGAATTCAGTTCTTGCCATAGCTGTCAACCTTAGCACAAAAAACCTGGACGAAGCAATAATGGGGAATACAGTCCCAAAAATAGGACAAATTTCAAATATTCATCTTATAAACTTAGAAAATTGCTAGAATAAAAGGTTGTGTTACGGTTGTGTTACTATGTATTTTCTGAAGAACATGAAGTCTGAAATTCAAATGCCTGTCAATTTTACTGCTGACAGAATAAATCAATTTTCAGCAGAGACCCAGGAGAAATACTGCAGACACGTCTTTGTAAAATGACAGGGCACCAGAGCAAATCCACACAAACACAGGGAGGAGATGCAGACTCCACACAGAAGGCACTCCAGCCAAGAATCAAACCAGAAAATCTATAGCTGTGAGGCAACAATACTACCACTGCACCATCAAATATGCAAGGACTTAAACATTCAGAAACCTGAAGTCTGAAATGCAAATGCCTGTCAATTTTATTTAACATTTGTTAATCAGGACAGTCTGACTTGGAACAACAGAGGCCCAGGAAGAAATAATGCAGACATGTCTTTGCAACATGGGAGGACACAAAAGCAAACCCACACAAACACAGGGAGAAGATAAAGACCCCACAAAGAAGGCACCCCAGCCAAGAATCAAACCTGAGAACATACAGCTGTGAGGCAACAATGCCACCACTGCACCATCAAATATCAAGCATTGCAGCATTTACAGACAACAGATATTATGAGGAACAGATCAGATCAAATATGAGGCAAAAATCTGCAGTTTTTTTTTTAAATGATGGTAGGGAATTCAGGTCTTTAACACCTGCATACAAGGTACAGGGTTCAAGCCTGATGTATTCCCTACCACACACACACCTGTAGTAGCAAACCACAAAAACTAAATATACTGCACTGGGTGCCAAACAGTCGTCATGAGAGTCCAATCAAGACAAAATGAAGTGTAAAAGAATAAAAATATTTCAATGCATTGGCTGCATGACAGCTTAATATCTAGATGGAAACAAAAAAGGTTGTGAGGCATGAAAAAAATAAATTACTTTTTTTTAAATACATTAATGGAATGCCAGTCAAAATCAAGTATAAGAAAAACAAGCAGCACTCAACTCAAACCACTTCTTGCACTGCAATTCTAATTATAAATTTATATTCAGCTTTATTAAAGTAACGAGTAACATGCTGAAAATAGAAATCTCTGATGCCCCCACTTGTAAAAATGTTCCTTATCCCAAAAGACCTGCTGCCTGACATCTACTTGTTTCATGGGGAAAACATGATCAAAGTAAAAAATGAAAAGCGAACAAGAAATAAGCCCAAGATAAATTGCTTAAAAAGGATTACTGTACAGGTTATGGACCACGCGATTGGCATTCGGTTTACGGGTAAAGCCTACAGAGATGACTGGAAGTTTCCAAGTGTAATGAGACTCTTAAAATAATATAATTCTGTCCTTTATTACAAATACTGGCATATGCATTTCAATACCCAAGGCTTATACATTTTCTAGTTAAGTATTCTCTACATGGCAACAGAAAGTCTTTCAATGTTGGCAATTCTTTAACAGTATGCTTATTAAAGCTTACTTGCATCTTGCAATCTCTGCCAAGCTTACCGATGGTCATTAAAGTATTGCTACTTAAACACAGAGCAACAGGCACTTTGAGTAATAAGCATAAATCAACAGTACAAAAATATGACAGAAAGCAGACCATTCTGTAAAATCAAGGACAGATGAAAAGCCACTCTAGTACTTGTGTCTACCTTGGATGGGTGGGATTCTCTGCACATTTACACTGCATAACTACTCCTTGCCTTGCTTCGACACATCCAGAGTCACTACATGGGGAGTGGGGTGTAACAAGTATGTCACAGTTTGAAACGTCTCTGGCTGACTTGTGATGGCCCTGACACATTTGTCATACCTCTCAACCTCAGAGCAAGAAATCTGGACAAAGCCATACAAAGAAATGGGACAAAGGCCCAAAAATAAGGACAATTTTTTAAATATTGCTCTTATAAACTTAGAAAGCTAATATAGGTCTTGCATTAGTATGAATTTTCTGAATGGTATGAAATCTGAAACTCAAATGTCTGTCATTATTTTCTAACTTCAGTCTTTAATTATATGTCACTAATTTGCCAAAAAACAATTTTATGAAAATGGACCAAAAAATGTGATGTAAAAATATAAAATAGCAACACAATACAGCTGGGAACCTGTCAAAGAAGGGACACTTTAATATTAGTACTGCTAACTTGAGCAGCTGACAAAATAAAATAATCTACATGCATTTCTGAAATAAAAGTAATCTGATTATTACAGTTATTTCTTAATTATAAACCCTCCATGTTTTCTTCCAAAATTGCTATTTTGCGGACGGATCATTAGGGGAAGAGCAACATTTTGAGTCAAAATCAGGGACAGTTCAGAGGTTTGGCTATGCCTAATTCTATAAAGCAATTTATTTGCATGCACCTTTCAACCTGTTAATGCAATAAATCTGGACAAGGCCAAATATATTGGGGGAACATATAAACAGTACTAAAATTGCTTTGTATAAACTGCGACAGTTGATAGAACAGGTCTTACTTTAGCATGCATTTTTCTGAAGGTTATGAAGTCTGAAACTAGTGTGTCATTATTTAGTGACTTAATTCCTTAATGATTTGCCAGAAAACCACAAATTTTATGAGGAACAAACCAAAAATAAGAAGCAAAAATCTATTCATTCTTTGAAAATCTGGACAGTTGGGAGGTATAGTTCAGCTGGGGCTGTCTAAGTTTGCCCTTCCCCTCACAAAACCATGGTCGAATGGAGTCTCCCTGCAGCCATTCCAATGATCCATTACTTTGATATTTCACTCCATTTACCATAAACACTAATGTGCATACTGATTTACGTCTATGACGATTTGAGCTTCATTTGAAAGTTTTATTTTGCATTTTACAGCACAAACACTAAGACATCTGCTAAACAAACTTGGCATTAAATCTTCTCTGCCCTTGAAACTCACATTAATTGAAACAACATTAAAACCCACATTCAAAGAAAATACATTTTACCCGTGGCAGATAAAAATTAATTCTGGCTGTTTTCAAATCATAGGCCCCTTGCATATGAAACATACATGTGCTCTTTGATACACCTTTCTATTGCTTTTGAACATTTTTCCAGTAAACAATGAAACAAAACTGTCCAATTCAGAACATTTCCATCATAAAAAAGTCTACTCAAACTTCTACAGTCCACTATTATCAGTAAATATGCACAATTCTACAGTCCACCATTATCAGTAAATATGCACAATCTCTGAAGTAGTAAAAAAGTCATCTAAATAATTTCACGTTAAATAAATCTGTAATGAAGAGGTTGGTGCTAGCAATCACCTTTATATTTCATGGTTTCATCGAAAAATAAAGTGTCTGATGCCCTGAGGAATAAATTGCCTAAATTACATTAAAAATAAGCTAGTAATATTGCAATAGGAAATGGATGGCAAACTGATAACAGGCTCATAGTTAGTATCTTAATTTTCAGTACGGCAGCATTCACCCCTTATGGGAGTAGAACCAACAACCTTCTGCATCAAAAGCAAGTACACAACCTTTTGTGCTATTAGCAATGTGAGCTGACTTAGCATAATCAGCTCTAAACTTCTTCCCTGCAGCTCTCAGCTCCTTGTAAAATCTACTCAATACTCAACTGCATCTCAACTTTGCAGCACAAGAAGTCTGGAAAAGCCAAATTTATTGGGGTGGGTCAAAAGGGCAAAAACCAGGGACACATTAAACATTGCTTGTATAATCTTGGAAAGCTGCTAGAATAAAATGTTGTGTTACCACCATACATTTTACTGCCAAGGTCCCTGTGTAAAAGAGTCAGAACAACATACCACTATGCCAAATCACCTGCTTTGTGAAAGAAAAATGCTGTGTTACCACCGTACATTTTACTGCCAAGGTCCCTGTGCAAAACAGTCAAGAGCAACATACCACATATCAGCTGCTTTGTGAAAGAGAGGAAGACTGAAACTTAAATGGCTATCATTTAATGAATTCAGTTCTCACCATAGCTGTCAACCTCTTAGCACAAAACACCTGGACAAACCCAGTAATGAGGGAATACAGCCCTCAAACATATTCAGTGAATTCAGTTCTTGCCATAGCTGTCAACCTTAGCACAAAAACCTGGACAAAGCCACTAACAGGGTATTACAGTCCCAAAAATAAGGACAAATTTCAAATAGCCATCTTATAAACTTAAAAATTGCTATAATAAAAGGTTGTGTTACTATATATTTATTGCTAGAATAAAACATTGTTTTACTATGTATTTTCAGAAGAAGATGAAGTCTGAAATTCAAATGCTTGTCAATTTTACTTCACGGAACAAAAACAATTTTCAGCAGAGGCCCAGGGAGAAATACTGTAGACACATGTCTTTGTAAAATGGCAGGAAACCAGAGCAAATCCACACAAACACAGGGATAAGATGCAGACTCCACACAGAAGGCACCCCAGCCAAGAATCAAACCAGAAAACCTATAGCTGTGAGGCAACAATACTGCCACTGCACCATCAAATATGCAAGGAGTTAAACATTCAGAAACCTGAAGTCTGAAATTCAAATGCCTGTCAATTTTATTTAACATTTGTTAATCAGGACAGTCTGACTTGGAACAAAAAAAAAACAATTCTCAGAAGAGGCCCAGGAAGAAATAATGCAGACATGTCTTTGCAAGGGAGGACACAAAAGCAAACCCACACAAACACAGGGAGAAGATACAACCCCCCCCCCCACAAAGAAGGACCCCAGCCAAGAAGCAAACCTGAGAACCTGCAGCTGTGAGGCAACAATGCTACCACTGCACCATCAAATATCAAGCATTGCAGCATTTATAAACCACAGATATTATGAGGAACAGATCAGATGAAATATGAGGCAAAAATCTGCAATTTTTTTACAAATGGTGGTGGGTAGGGAATTCAGGTCTTTAACACCCGCATACAAGGTACAGGGTTCAAGCCTGAGGTATTCCTACCACACCACCATGAGCTAACCACCAGTGTATTGCACCAGGGACATTCACACACACACACACATGGGTCCTGTAGTAACTCCCTGTCCGCAAAACCACCATTAAATCCAGGTCCATGTCCACAAAACCCCTGACAGTGCAGCTGAAAACCCGCAAATCCGACCTTGCCTGTTGCGAGATCTTCCCCTGCAGCTCCAATCCAGACCTGAGATCCTTCTCCTGACAACCCCAGCGGGTTCCCAGGCAGTCTGGACTAGTGTGCATGCGTGAAATTGTTAGTTTGAAGTTGAGGGCTGCAGTCCAGCAGTACAGGCCACCCCTGATTAATGTACTGCTTTTCCCTTTTTATCACATGTGACCAGGGAGTTGGTCTCTGTCCTCATCACAACCTGATGTCAGTGTCTCTTCAGACTCTGATGATGATGGTGGCCAAAGTGAGGCACAGGTGGGCATTGCAGGGGGCTTAATCTGTCACAGAGGTTGACATCCTCTTTGCCCTCATTATCACTGTACACAGTCAGTATGCCTATGCATACCCAGTGCCCTGAGGCCACAGATATTGGACAGTCAGAGGGTGGGGACATTGAACAGGAAAGTCTGGCTACTATGGCTGCAGTGAGTGAGTGTTGATATTGGCCATAGCCAAAGACATGGCGAGGTTCCACACAGGTGGACTGATAGGAGTGCTCGTAGGAGGCCTGCTATCCTTCCACACCTGTTACAGGTGTCTCATCATGTGTCACTTGGCATATGTTTAGGGCCATCATTGAGGCACAGGCACATTCCAAATGGAACTCCAGACAAATGCTCAGGGTTATGGATGCAGCACAGTCTGACATCTGTGACTGCCTCCACCCGTTGCTGATACTGTGGATCAGTTGATGGATGAAATGGAAAGTCGGTCTCAGACAGATCACAGAATATCTGTCTTGGAATGTACATTGTCTGTGATGAAATGTCTGGTTGGAGTTGAGCATCAGACATAGCTCAGCAACTACATCTGCTGAGAGTCCACGTGGTCATGCATATTCATGCTACCGTGGTGGCAGTACATCCAGTGCTCCAGAGGGGAGTGTGCTGTCCACACCAAGACATGGTAGGCTGTGAGCTCATGGTCCTGGTCATTTCTGTGGAGGACATAGTCCCAGCAGACAGCAGTCAACCTCAGGTAGTAGCCCTGCTCCTGACCTTGGGCATGGAAGTGCAACTCCTGGCAGAGCTTGTTCCCATATTTGGGGCTGGAGACAGTAAACTGTCAGCTGTACTATGCACAGTTCAAAGCTGTCCAACATACGGACACATAGGGTTAGCACTGAGCTTGACTGTGTTCATGCAGACACTCACATACCACTGTCTCAATCGGTCACCTACAGATTGACTGTGTTCATGCAGACACTCACATACCACTGTCTCAATTGGTCACCTACAGACACACACACAGCACATTTCCATGGTCCATCTTGCCTTCTTCCCTTCCTTACTCACACACACACACATGCATGCCAACCTATTATGTCAGCCTAGGCCTCCTACACCCTCACACAACACCCTGTGCAAATGATGATACCTGTGCCACATCCCTGTCATCCTTGTCACTGATGCAGGGAAATGAAGCTGTGTGTCTGATGCACAGGGTAACTGTCTAAATTACTATGTATTTGTTTCATCCATTGTTGCCTTTGATATGGCACTTGTACTGGTCAGTGACAGATATTGTATGCTGCCATTTGTGATGAATAATTAGGTTGGATAATGTTGTAATGGCTCTATACTTATGCAATGAAAGGTGTCTCATGGAACTGTTTATGTTTCAGTTTCAGCTTTGTAGGACACACCTATGGGTCCACAGGTAAAATAAACCCATAAAAGTCAGAGCACAGAATGGAATATCAGCACAGAAGACAAATGTCTTCAGAAAGGTAAAGCAGTATAGGCACATGGCTCCATATGTTCATATGTGTATAAAAGACTAACAAGAACAATGGCTTCTTTCAGCCTAGTCATGCATTCCTAATCTCTGACAAGGTCTGGTACCCTTGATAAGTGTAAGCAGGGTTTTTGGAGTTGACACATCTACAAGCTGTGGCATACAAGATGAACCATCTACAGTTTCCCTGTGTCTGTTTGTCCTAAACCAGTTATGATTGTCTTGTTCCGCATCTCATTGTGTAATTTGCACATGGTGTGCATTACGGTGGAAGTGTGCCTCACATGGATGGGGGGCCTGTTACATATAGGGTGTATTGTGTGGGTTACATACCTGTCTCTCCAGCATGTCCTATTTATACCTCAGTCAATGTGTAGCTAATTAGAACAGGTAATTCTCGTGCTAGTCATTTCTTGGATATGCAGGAGGTACACAGTGGGATCTGACACTTCCCTGTACATCAGCCATACACTTCCCCTCCAAAGCATGTAGGAGACAGAATACACAGTTATGGCCTTGATACAGTCTGCATAGGACATGTTATGTGCACTGTGTATTGGTTTACTATGGAACCTTTGTGTCTGTTACAGTTGTCAGATATGCCTGTGTAGTTACGTAGCAAAGGTGGCATTGCACTCCATGATAGGCATGATGAGTGCTAAATACAGTGTAACAGTGACATTCTGGAATCTACATGTCATACCCTTCTATATAGGTTGTGCAACATTGAATGAATCCCCACATCTCACCGATCAGTGAAAGTCAAAGGCTGCATCATTCTCTCTGTCCATAAAACCCTGACTAAAGGGTCAACTGCTGGAGGTGTGCGGACTATATGATATTTTCTAGGGGTGGATGACTTCCAAAAGTATAGTATTGTGCATTCCTTGGCATTTAGTATTTGTCAATGACTCTGACAACAGCTGAATGTGTGTGTCAGCCCATCCTAAATAACTGTTGGTTCTGTGTGTGATTCACTGACAGCTCCTAATATGCAATCATCTGCAAATGTACTCATTCTGAGGTCACTGACAGTGGTTTTGACTGCAGAGATGGGTATGGCTAGGTGGGGTAGTCCCAGGAATGATGCATGAGGAAGTCCACTGGTGATTGGCCTCATTGTGGCGGTGGACTAGCCAGTGCTATATTCCCAGATAATGAATGTCAGACACTTGCCTATCCACTGGCTAATATAATAGTCTGTAAATAACCTGTAAAGTGTTTCAACAATGCCTGATGGCCTAATCTTGTCAAATTCCTTCTCAGGCCATGGTAGGTGGAATGAGTCATTTCCTCATCCATTGCATAGTTTAACACTTAATGAGGTCCACTGGTTAGAGTAGGCATGATCTGACATTGAACAAAACAAAATGGATTTGGGCCAGTGTCTTCTAGTGTTCTGTATTGTTACTGATCATTTCCATGATGTCTTTTCATGACTTTAAATATAAGAGTACTGAGACATCTGGGGAGAGTGCTTGTCACTGGATGCTAGTTGTCCTGTGTGCAACTAAGTATTGTAGTTAATTCCATCATGGTTTACAACAAGATAGTCATCCAAGATGTCTGTGTCTGTACAGAGCACAAGCAAACAATGGAGGAAAGTCATACGTACACCCTGTGAAGGTAAGGAGGGAATGTTTACACAGTTATTCTGCAGATAGACACTACTCAAGCAGTGTGTACTGAAATGACACAATTACTTTGTGAAGAATGCTGACAGGAGGAGTCCTCTGCAATGCTGGTGCCTGGCAACTACTACTGCTGGTCTCACCACAACCAATCTCTCCTGGGATACCATGCTCTTATACTTTGTCTCTCACCAGAAGCAAAATGTTAGTACCAAGCTCAACATGAAGAGCAGGCCACAGCCTTTTTGTTCATCCACATAATTGTCCCACATCATGCAAGGGTCTGTAGGCTTCACATACCGCTTTCCAGGTAGCTGCCTTAATTAGCAACCAGAGCACTCATTTGAGTATGGCATGTATTATGCCTTGTATTCCAGGGCTGTTAGGATTTCAATAGGGTACTGACCAGATGATGAGTTGGAGCACAGCTGCAATATCACAATATAATGTTCAAGGTCCGGTGGCACAGACATCCAATGTTGCTTGAACAAGCACTATAGCGTCAGTGATCCCTGTTGGTCACAATTTCACAGTAGTTCATGCAGCCTGACCTTCAATAGCTTCATGGTGCATATCTGCATGACATGGATCTGAGGCCTACTGCAGAGGACTGGCCACTTTAGCCAAAGTGTGTGTACCTCACACATGTCCTAGGTATGTCATACTGTACATTTATGTAACCGGAACACATGTCTGGGTTTCCACATCATGTCACACAACATCCAGTTTGCTTTCTGGTTGCTTGAGAGGCACTGCAGACAAGCAAGGCCAAAGTAATGACTGCAAAGTTGACAAGGTCTCTGTGCATACACAGATATCCACATCTCCACAGCAAGGAGGGCCTACAGACAGTGTGCTTGAGGCTGTCAACCCCAAGGGTGTAGCAGCATGATCCTAACTTAGCTGGAATTGTACATTGTCACATTTGTAGGTATGTTATTGCGATCATGCCTAATAATAGGATTATGGTTAATCCAAGGGCCACATGCTTGGCAAGGCATATAACTCACTCAACCATGTTATGGCACACTGTCACGTGCTGTATTACCTTAGGAGAACTGCATAAAGGTGATAACATGTTACATTTCAACATGTGTCAGGCCACTGCCTAACAATGGCCTGCTGTGACGTGCACACAAGCAAGACTCTATTGCTAATGGCATTATGAATGACTGCTGTCAAGGTGTGGAAAGTATCCCCATCCCTATACTTCTATGTCACACAAACATAATGCATGAGAGATATGACTATTAACCAACAAAAAGCACCCAGTGGCCATCAATGAAAAAACTCCTTTATTAGCAAACAATAGAAAGTAACCTCCAAAATTAGTTAAGCGCTTTCATTATGTTGTAATGACTTCATCAGAACAGGTTAAATAGTTAATATCACTCAAAATGCACAATTTACATATTCCAGCTGATAATATGATAATATATATGTTTTCATGTTTTTTTTTTTTTTTTTTTTTTTTATGTTTTTTTTTTGAATCATCAATTTATATGATAGTGGGTTATATTTATTTCTAATGTTCTTTATACATGGAATTTTATACTTTGTATTATTCCATAATTTAATATCTTACATTTTATATACAAATTTGAACAGATTGTTTTATGAAATTTTGCACTGTTTTTTAACTTTTAATTGATCAATTAATCATGAATCAGCTGGTTAAAAAACTTGTTCATTCAACATTTTATTAGTTTTTAATACATTGGGCTTTAGTATACACAGTTTTTCAACACTATGCAAGCTTTTAACCTTTTAACGATATAGGCATAGTATTAGAAGACTAGATGTGAGAAGATTTCATTTTTAACATTCCCACGCTGTTGTACATTGTAAATGTTCACTAGAAAGTGAAAGTGAATGTCTAATATAAAGTCCGGGTGTGAAAATACTTTTGACAGATATAGTTGACATCTTATTCATAGTGTATCGGCCGTAGAGTCGATTTAAAAAAAATCCGGAGTTCTGCCATATTACCGGACAACACACTGTATGACAATATGGTAGAGAGTTTATTATAAATTAACGTAATAAAGAAACATATATTAAACTACAAGTACACGTGTAGATTTAGGGAAGCTTGGAGACTTTAAGCATCTACAGTTGTAAAAAATTAAGGGACAAGTTGCTAATTATAATACATTTGTTTTTAATTACAATACACCTGCCTACTGAATAATTTATTGATTAGCTGGGAGAGGAGAACCAATGGCTATACATACTAAAGTCACATTGGAGGGGAGTTTTAAATTTAAATGACACTCATTGCTTTAACATGCTTTTAATTTGTGTACTTTTTTGTATCTGATGAAGTTGAGCAACGGTGTCTTGACGAAAAGTGGATTGTAAAGTGAACACTTAATAAAGTAGTGAAAAGGAATGCAAACCCACTGCTAAATAGGTCTCTCACCAAACAATTAAAGTTGTAAAAGAAAGGTAGTGAGAGTACTAGCCACGATGTATGGCGTCTTCTAGTTCCGTAAAAACTCAGACAGCAGCAGCAATGTAAAATCCAAATTCCATTTATTGAAGGTAAAAAAGTGTGATGGCGCTGGCAGTGTAACCTACGCTTCTTCAGATAGTTTTAACAAAAACAGATATGCATTTAAATACTTAGTTACGCGAGAAAATTCTTCTCTTCATGGCAATTAACCAATTATAGTAATTTGCTACTGTCTTGAACACTTAATAAAGCAAACTGCAAAAGGAACCTCCTAAATACAATAAACTCTTCCAAGGATGTAGAAAAATTCTTTATTTGAGACACAAACACCACGGAACAATACGAAACGAAAGTGATAAAATCCAATAAGTCAAGCGCTTTCGCCTGAAGCTGTGTCAGGCTTTTTCAAGATGAGAACACTTAATAAAGTTGACAGTTTACAGGCTTTTATTGTACTCGGAGTTGGTTCCAGTGAGTTTATTGGATTCTAGTCCACATTCTTAACTACAATCCCCTGAACCAGTGGAGTGACATCCCCACAAGGGGAACTGACGTACTGCATCAGGTGTTTACCAATATGGGTGACCACTGTAGGACCTCCATTGTGAGGTCCTCCCTGGTGAGATCTGACCACAGATTGGTCTCCTTAAAAGTAAGAATCACACCAGAACCCCCCCCCCCACACACTTACAGTAAACACAGTAATAAACTTCAACAAAGCAAATTATAACCTTCTATGTGATGGGACAAGCAGCTTGACTGCACCCCCCCCCCCTCAGATGGGACAGGCAACTATGCTGAGGTCTACACCGATGCTTTATGTAAGCACCTGTACAACTGCATAGACTCGGGTGTACCTGACAGGAGGGAAAACAAGCTCCTCATGGCACAGCAAACTGGGAGCGGTCATACAGTTTCCCAGGCATGTCAATCTCCTGCAACAGGGTCATCATGCACAAATGCTTGTTGACATACTTATGGCCATAAACCCCATGCAAATGTGTATGTAGTATCATTTCCACTTGTAACACCGGTGTTCCTGGTAAGTAGTACATCAGTAGCAACACCTGATGTACATACTGATGGGTGATAGGTCTGGCCACACAGGTTTATACCTACTTTACCATACACCACCATGTCTCCCCAGTGGTAAGAAGGGAAGTATATCATGCTCATGTCATTACTGAGGGCTCTGTCACCTGATAATGACATAGTTATAAACTCCATGTACTCTTCTCACAGCATGGCATTATTTGAGTGCAGTGGCCATTTTGTCATGTACCTTTCCAAGCATCAGTGGCAATTGCACACAAAACAAAGGTTCCTCACAAGGGAACTTCAAGACCCCAGTATCTGTCCTATGGGGGTCATCTGAAATAATTGCCATTGTAGCTTGTGTCATATAGACTACTCAGATGTGATCTCTGCCTTGGATACAGGACAATGTGTGACCCTGCAGTATTGGAAATGCTGCATATCTGTAGGTGGCATGGTACTTGGATTACTCGCTGTAAGGACATTAACCTGGTATGTGACATTAATAATACATGCTGGTGGGAGTGATATATCTAGCAGACTTTAGCAAACTTTTTCAATAGACTCCCACCAAATGGCAAACAGTGCACCTCATTGACCCTCTTCAGATCCAATCTGCATGATTGCCTGGATGACTGCCATTTCAACCCTGGGCTTCTGCCTGTGTCCCTCATGGACAGGGGCAATATGTGCTAATCATGTAAATAAGGGTAAGAAGCTGACTAGGATTTTAAGAGACCTAGGGCCATTAGGCTACTAAAGTCCAGTGATCCCATAATCACATATGCTGATGTAAAATGGTCTGACATCCACACACACAAACCTGACTACAGTGAGAATAGTAGGTTCATAGGTTCATAAGTAGGTACTAGGCTATCAGTCCTAGGGCCTATACAAGCCAAAAAGGTACTCAGGCTTTTGCCATCCAAGAAAATGATTTTCCTGTGCCACTGTCAAGCAGAGCCACAGAAGTGATAACCATGGTGAATTTCCTATTTCCCATCCAATCATCAAGATTTTTCTTGAAGAGTGCTAATGAGGAGCTTTGTTTGATATATATAGGTAGTTTATTCCAGAGTATGGGAAGTCTCTGGGACAGGAATGTATCCCTCCGGCATGTTCTGTTTATTGTGGTGTCAAGGTTTAGGTCCCTAGCGCGTGTAGCTCGGAGGTATTTGGATTTCTTTAAGTGGAGCATGTCCAACAGCTCTGGGCTTGACATAGCTTTGTATGTTAGGCAGAGATCACCTCTGGGTAGGCGATATAGTACCACTGCCAATTAATGTTTTTAGAACACTGCACAGCACACACACTCCAAGTTGGCTGAAATTAGATTAGAACCCCTACCTATTTAATGGTACACACTACAGATCACGGTACTTAATGCATGCAGCACAGCTCAGGTCTGCTATTAATATCTCTTTAGGTAATGTTATGCAAGATGACATCAGCAGTCCTTCTTGTGGTTGGGAATTTGGAGGCCCATGTCACCTGCTACAACCAAAAAACTACAAAACCCTACTTCTTTCTGAGTCAGTGTGGTGATAATATTTATTTTGTAGGGAGATGCACACACAAACACACCAAATGGCCTGAAGTGAGATTAGAATCCCTACATATCTAGTCTTACCCACTACAGATCACAGTATTTATCTCACGTACCACAGCTGAAGTCTGACATTGGAATAGCAATTGGTAGTCTTAAGGTACATGACATCAGCAGGCCTTGTGGAAGACAGTAGTTTGGAGGCTGGCAAGACAGGAGCTTGGAGGCCAGCATCACCTGCAAGGTCCAAAAAGCGCAAACCATTTCAGTTTGTTAGTCAATGCGGGATTCCCATTCATTTTACAGGGAAATGCACACACATGCACACGCACTCACCAAGTGGCCTGGAGTGAAATTAAAACCCCTACCTACCTAGTCTTACCCACTACAGATCACAGTATTTATTGCACCCACCACAGCTAAAGTCTGACATTAGAATGGCAGTTGGTAATCTTTAGGTACATGACATCAGCAGGCCTTGTGGAAGGCAAGAGCTTGGAGGCCAGCATAACCTGCGAGGGCCAAAAAGGGCAAACCATTTCAGTTTGGTAGTCAATGTGGGCCTCCCACTTGTTTTGCAGAGAGCTGCATGTGCACACACAGCAAGTGGTCTGGAGTGAGAGTAGAGCCCCTACCTATCTAAACTTACATCCTACAAATCACAGTATTTATCATGCACACCATGACTGAAGTCTGTTTTGTACATGACTGCAGGTGACTACTTGCAGAGTACATAAACTAGGCTTGTGTTGAACACTAGGCTTGTGTTGAACAGTG
The DNA here is from genome assembly GCF_019279795.1 of Protopterus annectens. Taxonomy (NCBI): domain Eukaryota; kingdom Metazoa; phylum Chordata; order Ceratodontiformes; family Protopteridae; genus Protopterus; species Protopterus annectens. The sequence continues at coordinate 1,882,822,371 of NC_056735.1, forward strand.
TGGGTGACCTGCAGAGTGACATTGCCTCTCACTGATCTCTGCATCCAGTAGCCTAGTAGTCAGATAACTGTTTTATCCTAGCTATGTGGCTACAGTACCCATTTTGGCCATATGTGGATGTTTGCATTTGGATGGGCAAGCCTGTGGTCAAAAACAATGTGCCTTGTCAATGCATGCATACACAACATGATACATAATATCACCTGTTCACCTGTTGGTGTATGTGTGGTGACATCCAGCAGGCACAGGTGGCTGAAAGTAAGTGCTTTACCTACTATTGATCACTTATTTTTGGTCTTTTGAGCAACATTATATATGTGTCATAGTGTAGCTTTAATTACTATTATCAGGATATGTAGGACAATACAGACATGCACACACATATAAATATATATATCTATATCTATAACAGGTGTATGTATATATATATATATATATATGTGTGTGTGTGTGTGTGTGTGTGTGTGTGTGTGTGTGTGTGTGTGCGTGTGTGTGTGCGTGTGTATGTGTGTGTGTGTGTGTGTGTGTGTGTGTGTGTGTGTGTGTGTGTGTGTGTATGTTATGTAGATATATGGAAAGAGACAGGAATGCATGTGTTTATGTATATGGAAAGAGACAGGAATGCATGTGTTTACATATATATATATATATAGATATATATATATATATATATATATATATATATATATATATGCATATAGAGATAGATACATAGTGACAGAGAGATATGTATACATATATGTATGTATCAGTAGACATATCTATATATAAGAAGTCATTTTGAGCGGGGAGCAACTGAATTGGTCTCTGCTTAACTAAGAGTATGAATATGTCTGGTGGGATTTTCGCTAGTTAAAAACTGACTCCAGCCCACACCTACCTGTACTCCAGTCCAGGATATATGTGTTACACAAAATGACATCTGTCCCAGTTTCTTTATTGCTGCATGTCATTAACATTGGCTACGACTTTCTAAAGTTGTCTGATGTAATTAATATGTGACAGATTTTAATAATATTACACCACAAACAGAGTGACAGTCTATAAAACACAAGGTAATGATACCTCCTTTCCAAAATAAGTGGGTACTTCAAGATTAGAACCATGAATGCCATCACACAAGCTAATTTCTCTAGTCCTTTGAGCCACACAAGCTGCTTGATAAACAGGGATCATTCATCACACAATCAGCTGCATAATTATATACATTGTTATTCCTGTGTTAAGTAAGATATACAATGTATGGTCAATTTCTATGTTACTTCCTGAGATTGCCCTGAGTGCTGATATACCATTGATGAGTTTCTGTTATAGCACTTACAAGGGAACACTGCTGTGTTAGGGGCAGTAGAACATGACCACATGTTCTGCTGGGATAGACAATAGTCTGACTATTATGTCACCACACTGTCTAATGTCTCCCTTGACGGATGTACCAGTAATCTGTTGCAGTAGGACTGCATGACTATTCCATGCATGAGGCCTAGTGAATACTAATGGAATCATGATAGTGGAACTGGTATCTGTAGTCCCATGTGGATGTTATTTCTGTCCACGTAGCCCATTATATTTACTTGCATAATGTAGCAGATTCATACATATGATGCCATATCATAATAATCCTTACAAGTACTGTGTAGGATGTACCTTGCAAATGCAGCAGGTGACACAACTGTAGTTTAGGGCTGACTCTGTCAGATGCAAGCAATACACAGCCAATACAGAGTTAGGTACAGGATGTGTTAGTTGCCTGCCATCATTTTTAATTGATGTGTGTGAGTAGGAGTAAGGTGTCAGTCCCTAGGTCCCTATGTTGTCAGTGAATGTGCTATGCATTACCTCTTAGCCAAAGCAAGGGCATACTGAGCATGCCTACATCTGCCTACAGGGACATCAGCAGGGGATTTCTCCCTTGAGTACTCGTGTGACTCTGGCTGTGGTGGCCTAGACACTGTTGGGGGGCTGTGTATCTCTTCCCTTTGCTGATCCTGCTGGCAGCTGTTTCCACAGGATCAGAGTGCATAGCATATCACATACTATGAATATATGTGCACATGTGGCTGGAGAATACTGCAGGGCTCCACCAGATATCTAGGTACTAGAACCATGATCTCAGAGCCCAAACACATGCTCTATGATGTTCGTAGTTTGTGTGTGTGCCTCATTATGGCATTCTTCTGTGTGTTTGTGTGTGTGTGTGTGTGTGTGTGTGTGTGTGTGTGTGTGTGTGTGTGTGTGTGCGCGTGCATTTCTGATGGATGTTATCATTCACAGTTACTGGGCATAGCCAGCATCCCACAGTAAATGGCCATGTGGGATGTCCCCCCTAGCAAACATCCGATACAGCTGTGATGTGTTCCAGATATGGGAGTCGTGATAACTGCCAGAGGTGCAAGCACACACATTCAGAATAATCCCCTGGGCATTGCACATGCCTTGACAGTTGATGGAGTGGTATCCCTTGCAATTAACGTAGATTCTATCCTGTTCACCAGATGGTGCTTTGATGGTTACATGAGTACAATCTATGGCACCCAGTACTTCAGAGTAGTGAGCTACACAGTAGAAGTGTTGCATATTGCTGGCCCTTGCCTCAGGGGAGAGGGGAAATGATATGTGTTCACTGACATGTGCTAGCATAGCATCCAATAACTGGTGGAGTATCCTGGATGCAGATGCCTGTGACACCCCCATCATGTCCCCAGTTGGTGTTTGAAAAGTACCTGTAGCTAGTATCCTAAGGGCTACACATACCTTTATAACACTGGGATGGGCTCCCCTCTGTTGGATGTGGCTCTGAGTTGAGGTTGGCAGATCTCAGTGAGTTCTTGTAATATGTTCCTGACTCCTCTGTAGCACTCTACAATTTCCAGCTCATGTCCCTCCTGGAAGGTTACCCTGGGCCTGAACATTCTTCTCCTTCTCAGGCTAGGCTTATTGTCAGCAGCACCAGCAGCACTGATTTCATCTAGCACATATAGATGTAGCAGAAGCAGCAGCCCCTAGCATTATCTCAGTTAATATTTCCAATTCTGTACTCCAAGAGTTCAGAGTACTGGGGAAAAATCCGAATGTAGGGTGAATGCATACTTTATACAGGTATGCTATAGGTCCAGCATGTGTGATTGGCTAAGTATTATGCATTTTACTGCCTAGAATGTGGTCAACATCATTTAATGGCCCTACTTTATTGAGCGACACAGTGTTATGCACAACGCCGCACAACATAGGTTATACAAAAGTCAAAAATGCAATAAATGAAGATATCTGGTTTTAATTACTTGCTGCTTATGTCATCACTGTGACCTGGGTGTTCTTTCCATGTAAACGTGCTCAACAATGCAGCACGCAGCACAAACATGCACAGCAGGTATTAAACAATCCTAAAAGTGAATGGACACCCCCCCCCCCCCGCTGGCATCCACATCCAGTGGAAATATCAACATGGTGTGTGAGCCTAGATAAAGCAGATATGCTTACTCCTTTTTTGCTATTTAAGACATCCACCTAATTTGCATACATAACCGTACTGACAGCCTGGAAACTACATGGTTCATAGCTGTATGACCTGAGCAATAGCACCATTACACCATTGTATGGTGGTGACGCAATGTCCTATAATACATTTCTGAGAAATATCATAAAATGTTTTTTTTCCTATTTTTTTTATTTTCAATTTAGCATGTTTGCACACTGCAGCGCATAGTACAAACATGCTAAAATTATTAAAAAAAAAATATTTTTACATATTCCCTTCCTTTTCCAGACATCCTCAATGTACATATTGAACATATATGTATGTGTTCTAACATTTACTGGGGAGTTATGTCCATATTTCAGATGTTTTGCATCTCCTTCTGTCCATGTAGACTCCTGTATGCGGAAAAGTTCCGCCTACACTATGAACACAGATACAGGGTCTACATGGATGTCTTTATGCTTATTGGATCGCTCTACCTTTGTCATTTGCATATGGTTCACCTACTTATTAGGCAATTTGCATTACATGGAACTTTACTTGTTTCTGAGTGCTTCTACGTCACTAAGCGGCACTTACTGAATCTAAAAATGTTCGTGCTTATGTGCTCATGTACACATCGTGGCACGATGTGTACACAAAAAAAATTGTGTAGACTTTATTGAATTCCTCCTTTAGTGTAGGCATTATTTATTTATTTATTTTACATTTGTTGACTGGGATAGTCCAACTGGATGCATGTCCATTTTCAACGGAGGCCCGGGGAGATAAGCTCCAACGGTAAGCAGATACAGCATTACATAATACCAGCATTACATATTACAAACAGACTATTTACAGTGATTACATAAGAAAGCAAGTTAAACAAGTTCTACAGGTTAGAGTTAATCCTGAGCGTAAGTCAGGATTAAATTAAATTACACAGTAAACTTGTTAACAGATTTTTATACATTCTAGAGAGAGTTAGCCAGGCTTGATACATTGACATAGCCAGTTAGGTGCCAAATGTTGTTTGAGTCTAGTTTTAAATTGACCTAAGGTAGAAAGTAAGGTAATATCAGCTGGAAGAGAGTTCCAGGGTCTAATTACAGAGTTTGCAAAGAGAGAGTCACCGGCTGTGTTATTAATTTTGCTAGTCTGAATTAGTAGTTTGTTAGAGGATCGAAGCGGTCTAGGATTGTTATAAGGGGTGATAATATTTTTAAGTGCAGGAGTATTGTCCAGATTATAGAGTATTTTATAGGCCATAATCGGTTGGTTATACTGGATTAGGCTGGGTAGTTCAAGCCACCCAAGCTGATTTAGATTGATGCAATGATGTGTTCTAAAAGGCAGCCCAGTGGCAAACCTGGCAATGTGGTTGTAGCAAATTGAGAGTTTAAGGACAGTCTTGTTTAAATTCGAGAGTAGAGGGGATGCATACAGAAGGGTTAAAAGAAGGTGAGAGTGAGCTATGGCAATTTTATTTGGAAGTGTTAGGAAGGCTTTTATTCTGTAAAGTGACCCTATTTTTTTATTGATGGTTTTGATAGTTTGGTTAACATGTAGGTCGAATTTTAGATTATTATCTATGATGACACCTGATAGTTTTGTAGAGGGGTCAGGGGAGATTACTGTGCCATAATTTGAATTTATGGTAAAGGTGAAAGCGGTAGACCTATGTGTTGGTTAAAATACAGCATTTTAGTTTTTTTGGGATTTAGGATCAGACGACATTCAGAAAGCCAGTTTTCTATTGTGTTAAAGGTAATCTGGGTAGCTGACCATAACTCTATTGGAGATGTGGCCGAGCAAATCAGAGTAGAGTCATCAGCATATTGGATACAGCTGACTTTTGGGATGACAGTATAAAGCTTGTTAATGAAGATGGAGAACAGCAAGGGCCCTAGTATAGAGCCTTGTGGTACTCCAACGGTGTTAGGTAGAAGATTAGAGAGTTTGTTCTGCCAGAGGACAGCCTGCTGTCGACCATTCAGGTAGGATTGAAACCATTGAAGGGCTCTAGTATCTAGACAGAATGTTTCCAGGGTGTGGATTAAAAGTTGGTGATCAACCATATCGAATGCCTTGGAAAGCTCCAAGAAGAGGGCTGAGGATATATAATTATTGTTGCAATTATGGTTTATGGTGTTGGTAAAGGCTAGGAGGGCTGAAGTAGTGCTGTGATGAGGACGGAAGCCATGCTGAGTGTCTGCCATAAGGTGATTCTGGATTAGATGGTGCATGAGTTGTCTATGAATACATTTTTCCATATTCTTTGCAAGTGGAGAGAGTATAGCTATTGGCCTATAATTGGAGAATTCAGTAGAGCTGCCTCCTTTGTGAAGTGGGATTATAGGATATTTTCCAGATGGTGTGAATTTTAGCTTCTACTATGGTTCGATTGATTGGTATTGAGATGGGGTAAGCAATAGCATCAGCTGATTTTTGTAGGTACTCGGCAGGGAGTTATGGCAGAACATATTTAAATACAGTACAGTACATAGTTCTATGTTATTCCATAGATATTTAGTTATTTCCTTATTTACCTCAGTCCAAGACTGAGTATTATATTAGTATAGTACTCCATGGGAGCATAGCAGACAAAATAATTTTGGCTAACCCACTACTTCAAAGGTGTGGCATTAGTGTACGGTGCATACAGTATAGATCTGGAAGTGGATATGGCACTCATTAAAAGGGAACATAAGAGTTCTTCACAAGTAACAGTTCCTCAGGCTGTTGGAAAGTGCATAACTAACCTCTGTTATCAACTACCTGGAAGAGAAACGGCCATTTTTATAGACATGCGCACTATAATCACACCTTGTCAGTTCTTAACATAGACTCTACAATGCAAACATTCAGAAAAGACATTCATTTTTAATATATTTTTTAAAACATGAATTTAAAAAATCCATCCTTGCATTAAGTAAGTACCCACTAGAGTCTTAATTGCAAAAAAAATACTAAATATCTTTCTCATATAAAAAACAGTACAGGTCAGTAAATATGCTATTAATTAATAAAATCTATTTGTTCCAAGATATGTGAAAACATTGTAACAAAAAGGAAAATAGGTGGCACATACAACACTCAAGTCTGAGCACCTGTTCTTAAGATATTATACTCTAAACTTGCTTTGTTACATTACTGTAAATTTAAAAACAAGTCCATGCTTAGAACCAGCTGAAATCTGAACTGTAAACTTTAAACAAACCAGTACCACTTAGTACTTGGCTAGCATAAATGACCTACAACCCTGTAAGGTAATTTATTCCAGACTCAGTAATAACAGTAAGGTGTGAGTAAACTGAGTTATATACCTAAGCAGGAGGCCAGATGATCTTTAGATAACAGCAATGCTACAGTGAGAAGAAAGTACTGCAGTATCAGAATACAAATAGAAATTGCAAAAAAAAAATTACTTTTTAGATGAATATATTATTTTAATATGTATTTAGATTAACTCATCCACTTGATCATAGGATCATAGGAGTTTACTAAGCTGTCGACCCGGAGGTCATTTCAAGCCTAGCCGATTCATCCCAATGTAATACCATAGATATGTTAGTCGATATCAGGATTGCATTTAGTAATGACTGCCCATGGTCAGGAGGGTTGTGAGCACTATTCCCAGTAACAATTTATGGTGTCCCATCCATTCGCCCAGGCTCCTCTTGAACAGTGTCATAGAGGTGCTCTGATTCACACGAATTGACAGCCTATTTCAAAGATGGGGCAGTTGATGGGAGACAAATCTGTCCCTTCAGCATGTCCTATATAAGTCACAGGCCATATTTAGGTCTCTAGAATGGGTAGCTCTGGTCCTGTTTGATTTACAGATATGCAGCAAGTTCATTAGGTTTGGATCTGAGATTGCTCTGTAAGCCAGACATAAGCCTCCCCTAAGAAGTCTATACGATACTGAGTATAGTGACAGGGACTTTCGTCAGTCTGTGCATGGCACATGCTGGAGTCCCTTGATCTACTTTATTAGAAACCTCTGAGCTCTCTCCAATTGCTGCAGGTGCTTTGTATGGTACATGCTGAACGGGGCATTATACTCAATTATGGGTCAGATGAGTGCTGAGTGTAGAGGGGTTATAACCTCCTTTGCTCTCGAGGTGATGCCTTAACTAATAAAATGTGCAATGTAGAAATCCTTCCTTACTATAGCAGACATATCGTGGTTGAAGTTAAGGTCACAGTCTACTTGTGATTCCAGAATCACCCAAAGACACCCAAAGCCAGACATTGCACATTAATATTGGTGGAGTTGATGAAGACAAACCCCCAGTTGAAATAAAAACAATGACTTGTTGATACTTGTAGATCAAAGGAGACCAAGACATCTATTAATAAAGTACAAACTTATACTGGCCTTAGCCTAGAAACAACACAATACAACTTTTGCAATGCAGAAGGGTTTGTCCCAGATCCACATCATTGTGGGGATGTGTTTGGGCTATTTAAGCCCTGTTCGTTCACAGGGCCTCATGTATTTTTCATGAGTAATGGAGTAATGTTGTGAGGCTTCATTGCCACTCACTCAGTGACCTCTGCTGAGCTGCTTTGTTATTTATTTAAAAATACATATATATAATTAAGGAAAAATGGGAGGAGGGTATTAGGGGCTTTGCGTGGTCAGGCTACCTGCGTCTGGGAGTGTTCAGAGAATGGAAAATGCATGTTAAAGCACAGCCTGTTATTCTAATAACTTTTTAAGTTTATAAGAGCAATATTTAAAATTTGTTGTGGTTGTTTTTGTAAGCATACTTCTCGCCTGTCCCGACATTTTCAGGATGTCCAGAATTTTGCCTCATATTTTTAGTCTTTTCCTTGTGGAGTTTTGTGGTTTTCTGTCAGATCATTGAGGATCTAGGTCAAAAGTTGATGGCGTACTTTTGAGTTTTAGGCTTTGCATGTTTTAGAAGATGCATATTAGTGCACAGCCCATTAAATTTGCTGCGACTTTTGTTACAGGCTTTACATCCTTCAGAAAGTGCACATTAATGCATAGCTTCTTATTCTAGTAACTTTCCAAGTTTATGTGTTAAAAATCTGTTGCTGTTGTTTTTGTGGGCACAACTCTCAACAGTTCAGACATTCACAGAATGTGCAGATTTTTGCCTCATATTTTTGATCCTTTTCTCAGGAAGTTTGGGGTTTCTGTCAGATCACTGAGCATCAGTCACTAAATAATAGACATTTGAGTTGCAGGCCTCATATCAATACACATTAATGCACAGCCTTTTATTCTATTAGCTTTCTAATAGCAATATTTAAAATCTGTTGCACTAAGAGTTCGAGAAGTATGTTTGTGGGCGCTCTGTGCAAGAATTGTGCCTTGGCATTACCCTGTTACATAGTTTCCTGCCATCCTGACAGCTTTGGAGTTCAAACTTCTCTAGTGTTCTAACCTTCTTTTAATGGTGACTTTTCAAAGCATGATAAATTTCACTTAATAAATAACTAAAAAGATTAGAGCTATAGATTATTTTTTTTACTTCAGACAATTTCAATCACATTCTTTAGTCTGTCAGTGTTTCAAGTTAATAGCATTAATATTTAAAAGGGTCTCATTTTTGTGTTGATATTTCTGTATTTGATCCTTATTCTATTTAGCTTTGCCATTATGTGTTGCAAGTGATGGATGGCACCAGCATTGTTTTTTGCTTGTTTTGGGACTTTTTCCTTGCTTTTTGTGATAATTGGTCTTTGGTGCAGCTTGGCTATCAGCATGTTTTTTTTTTATTTTAGCATTCTGCTGTTCAGCTTTCTAGAACACGCAGCAGGTTGGCATCCAGTTTCCCTCTAGGCTGTTTTATTAGTCTTCATCCTTACTTTATCCTCAGTTCTGCCTTTTGCATAGTTATCAAAAAATAAAGATTTTATTTAAGACAACTGGGAGTATTTTTGGATTATATTCGGAGTACCTGTTTGTTGTTACTACATATCTGGTTAGCGATTAACTTCCATGTGCATTTGTTTTCTTGCTGGTTTTATTTATTTACATTGGACTTATAGGATATATGAAGGTGAGAAGTGTGTTTCTTTCCTTGTGGCTGTACCTCCTCCTGCGTAGGACCATATTATGTTGGATTTTCAGACAAGATGGAAGAGCTAGCAACTTAGACCAAGTCACCTATCAAAAAGGTAGCAGCTGAATGGAGACAGACCAGGCTTGAGGGGAACAAACCAGGGAAAAGATTGCAAGTTGAAGACTTGGTGCAGGAACAGATGAATGTTCTCCAGACAAGCATACCAAATTCCAGGGAAGGAAAAGAGGACAATAGGTGGGATCGGGTGAATCCTCCAGCTCAGTGCCTGTTGCCATGGAGCCATCAGAGGTGGCAAGTAATTTGTCTGTTTGTTGGTTACTGGGGAGTCCGGTATTGCACAATCAGCTGACGAGTATTTGGGAACTTTTTTGGACACTTTTTCTGAGGTAGATATGGTCAGGTTGTTTGATTTGTTTGCATAGAAGGGATTTGAAGATGCAGATGGTCTTAGGGGCATATGCACCTTGGATTCCAGTGAGGTTTCATGGACTTTTCCTTGTGACCCAATTCTTACCCAGTGAATGAAGCAGCAGTCAACCCTGATGACATTGGTAAGGTTATCTCTGAGGTTCTGCCATCATTTCACATGCACACTAGTCACTGAAAGACAAGGTTTTAAGGGAGGAATATATAGATATTTTTGACTTGGTCTACAGTGAGTGTGTTCAGCATCTCGTGGATGCCCAAGTTACTGGTAATAAGGATTTAATGACAGTCTTGGCAGTTCTGTGGAAGAGATTATAAGGTAAAGCCTAGGTACCCAGCTTGGATAATTGGGTCTCTGTGTTTATTTGTTTTATGGCTATGTTGGTAGAAAGTAATCCTAACCAAGCTTTCCTCTATTAGATTATTTTATGTCAGTTAAGGACATGCAACAGTTTTGTGGGGACTTTTGACATTATAGTACGATCAGAAGGTTAAAAGGCTCAAAGCCATGGACTCTTTCCTTAGCTGAGAGAAAAAACATGTGAAACCCAAAACAAGAAACCTACCACCAATAACTGTGTAAATACGGTCAACGGCTAAACAATACACAATGGAAAACTCCAAAGCTGGACCAACAAATCCAAGAGAAAATAACTTTAAAAACACTTCAAATAAAATTCTGCAAAGCTTTCAGGTACAACCATTCCTCAGAGCAGTGTAAAACTAACCACAGCACTCTTTTTAAATACACAAGAAGACACAACCAACCTATCATAATGCTTAGTTGATTACATAATTATCTTCTTAAAGCCATACAGTCTCAATACATGCTTAAGAATTATATTACTTTAGTAAAGCATTGAAAATCCATTTAAAACTTTAAAATAAGGTCATTACAATTTCATCTGCTTTGCTTTTAATACATGTTTGAAGCTCATAGCTGCATTCAGTCCTAGAATTTTGTCTGCATTTAGTTTTGAAATCCATTTATAGTCAGCAATGTTAAGCTTACTGTTAGTGTCACCCCTCTTATATTAATATTCAGTACTTGCAACACCTTAAATTTAAACTTATGATTCATGCCTCTTCCTATACAATGTTTAGACAAAGCATTAGTTAAGACATTCCTCCTTATAACAGATAAGTGTTCAGTAATTCTGTCTTTCAATTCTCTCACACATTTGTCTACATACAATGCTGAGCACTCTGAGCAGGTAGCAAGGTACACTATATTTTCTGTAACACAAGTGGCAAAGTGTGGTATTTCATATATTTTATTTGTAACTGGATGTAGAAAATGTGTTTCTTTACTTATATACTTAAAATTCTTCTTGGTCTAGGGCAGCAATTTTTTTCCTTTTGTTATGGAGTTTATTTATTGTAAAAGTCCACCAGACAGGTTTACTCTTCCTTGCAGACAATGATTTAGTCCTGTCGGGTATTCCTGATTTCATGCATCTATATAAATCCTTGTATAGTGCTTTGGTGTAGTTTGGATACTGATGCCAGTTCCTAGAGAGGGGGAAGGGCAGGGTTGCCAGGTGTTCCTATTTGAATGGGATTGTCCTGGCATCAGCATACCAATCCCATGTCCTGGACTGCTGGTTAAAATCCCGGCGAAACAGTCTCCGCTTTGTTTTATTTGATTGGCTCGTATGCCGGTATATGAGCCAATTAAAAAATTGCAAAGCGGAGTCACTTCTGTTTAATGCAGAACTGCCTGATGTTCTGAATTGAACAGAAGAGGCTCCACTGTGTGATTCTTTAATTGGCTAATATACTGGCATACAGGCCAATCAAAAATCGCAAAAATCAAAAATCGCAAAACAGAGTTACTCCTGTTTAATGCGGAACTACCTGATGTAGTCCACATTAAAGACTTTTTTTTTTAGTCTTCACTTATCACGAAGGACCTTTTTGTCCCTACTTGTCACTTTACAAATCTGGCAACCTTGGGGAAGGGACTATGAAGCTGTTTATACTATCTCTCAGGAGGCTGTAATCAGCTTTGAAGAAGTATTTTTGTTTGACCCTAGCTAGAGGGGGATTGGGGGAGATGGTGACTTCGAAAGTGACCACTTTATGGTTAGATCTTACCAGGGAGGATGATGCTGCAGGGATGCCACACTGGTTACTCATGTTGGTTAATACCAAGTCCAAGATATTATCACCTCTTGTGGGGGTATCAACTAGCTGTTCCAAGGCATTTGCATTGACAAAATCAAGGAATCTCTGGGCATTTCTGTTCTGGCATGAGTTCTTCCAGTCTATGTTTGGTAGTTAAAGTCATCCAGGATCAGGGTAAAGGGTTGAATCTTGATAGATTTGAAGAGGTCCAGATAGGCAGATTGGGCATCTTGAGTCAGATTTGGGGGCTGGTAACTAGCTATGATTTGTATAGGGGTCTTGCCAATGGTTAACTGCACCTGGAGTGTCTCCTGTGTATCATACTGCTTGAATAGCCTGGAGGTGTGTATGTCTTTAATATATATTGAAACTCCACCTTCTTTGGCTTTATTGCCCACAGTTTGGGGTCTGAATGTATGATAGGATGAATAACCAGGTAAGGCTGGGATGCTCTATGCAGCTTTGAACCAGGTTTCTGTGACTGCACAGATGTCAGCATTTTTCAGGGTTAAGAATGTTTGCAATCAGTGCAGTTTCATGTTTAGACTCCTAGCGTTTAGCAGCATGACCTTTAATTTGCGTTTTGCTGAAATTTTTATGTTGGCAGTTTTAACCTTATCACTTTTACTAAAAAAGGCACTATGGGGAAGGCAAGAGCCTTTGTCAGAAGCCTGAAGCCCAAGTGAGACAGATGCAGGCCATCTCTGGCAAAGCATCATGGTCTGTTGTCTATGCATGGTATGTGGTGTGGAGAGTTGTGGAGATCGTGTGTGTTTTTGCCTCATAGGTCTCCTTTGTTTGGGTGTGTTTTTGGTGAGGACCTCTGCATATGTGGGTGTGTGTCGTGTAGTTGTGGGTGGTGTTTGAGGTGTAGTCATTCTGTTAACAACCTTCTCAGTGCCAGGTATACTGGTTTGTGAGGAAGAGAGCATAGACTCTAGGTTCCTAATGTAATTGCATCTCTCACAAATTGTGTTCCTAGATGGTAGTAGTAGATGGCTATCTGTGTACATGAGGCAGCTGCTACACTGTCTCAGGATACCCATATCAATCAGGCTGGCAGGAGAAACTGTAGGAAATTATCCATCCATATTTGTCAGACTCTGAGGGAGAAAGGCCAAGGAGAGCTAAGGATTAGGCCTAAAGCCAAGTGCTTAAACCAATACTAAGAGGTTTAGAATAACACAATTTAAACAGGCTATAAACAAGCAGTAATAAATGCAACAGAAAAGATACAATTGAACACTTTAGAGAACAAGCAGCAAGTAGCGGAGAAAGCAAGATGAAGTAATAGTCGGAGGAGGAAACACAAATACAGTAAAAGCAGCTGAATAAAGTGTTCTTTTTTTGTTTCTTTGTTAGTAAAGTGGAAAGGGAGAGAGGAGAAACAGAAGATAATTCAAGGTTAAGGAACTAGGGGGTTTGGCCTTCCCAAATGATCTCTGTATTAGGTAGAATGAGTTAATGAGATAGGACTGGTATGAGTGTCCCAGATCAAATTTCCAGTAGCGATGGTTAACTGCAAAAGCCACCGACTTTAAGAACAAAAAGCAGCTAGGTGAGAGGGTGAGAGAAAAACAAATTTCAGCCAGAGGTTAGCATATATATAAATGCAGACACAGAAAAGTGCACAATTCAGTCAAGCAAATAAATAAAAACAGTGCAGTACTGTTAAGCAAATAAAAACAGTGCAGTACTGTTAAGAAACACTGAACGGTTAGATAAAGTGCAAAACATATACTTATGTCAGCTCTGTAATTCCAGATTGTTTAAGAAACACTCTCAGTCAGGCACAATGGAGCTTGAAATAACATTCACATGGGACTACAGATACCCATTCCACTATTATGTTTCCATTACTATTCACTAGGCCTCATGCATGGAATATTCATGCAGTCTTACTGCAATAGATTATTTTTATTTTATTTATTTTATTTTACATTTGCTTACTGGGAAAGTCTGACTGGACACATGTCTTTTTTCAGCGGAGGCCTGGGGAGAAAAGCTCCAACTTACAAATAAAACACACAAGGAAAAATATGTATACAGATAATACAAACAGGAATCACAGCGTAATATAAATTCACACTAGAGATTCATAGGTTCATAGGTTCATAGGTTGGTACTAGGCTATCAGCCCTAGGGCCTATACAAGCCTAGCCATAACAATTCCCTGGCTATTTCTTCCCACACTATTTACTTCCCTGGACCCCTGTCTAGCAGGGTGACTGACGTGATCCCCGGGGTGAATTTCCTTTCTCCCATCCAATTGTCAAGGTTCCTTTTGAAGAGGGCCAAAGAGGCACTCTGCTTAACATGTATGGGCAATCTATTCCAGAGTCTGGGGAGTCTCTGGGTCAGGAACCTATCCCTCCAGCATGTTTTGTTTATTGTGTTGACAAGGTTTAGATCCCTGGAGCGTGTGGCTCTGAGGGATCGGGATTTCTTTAAGTGTAGCATGTCCAACAGCTCTGGGTTTGACATGGCCTTATATGTTAAGCAGAGATCACCTCTGAGTAGACGATATGCGACAGAGTATAGCTGGAGTTTTTTAAGGCGGTCAGCGAAGGGCTGTGATTCTTTTAGTGAGGTATTTCTGCAGCCTTTCCAGTTGTTGCAGATGTCTTGAGAGGTACATACCAAACAGGGTGTTGTATTCTATAATGGGTCTAATGAGGGATGAGTTCAGTGGGATAATGACCTCCTTTTTTCTGGAAGAAAAGCCCTTAGTGATGAGGCGTGCCACATAGAAGGATTTCCTGACTGTTGTAGCGATGTGGTTATCAAAGGTGAGACCACTGTCCACCTGTGTCCCTAAGTCTCTTATCACACTTTCGGTGTTTAGTGTACTGCCACCTATATGGTAATTCACAGGTACATGTTTTTTCCCAAAGGGGGATAACTATACATTTCTTGGCATTGAGCTTGAGCCCATAGCTCTGGCACCAAGCATCTGTTTCTGTAAGGCACCAAGCATCTGTTTCTGTAAGGCCCTTTTGTAGAGTATCCACATCATTTGGGGATTCAGCAATGGCTCCCAGTTTGCAGTCATCTGCGAACTTTGTTAGCCAGAGTCCCTTAGTGTTGGCCTGTACTTCAGAGAAGTAGATGCCAAACAAGAGCGATCCCAGGACTGAACTTTGAGGTACTCCACTTTTCACTTGTCTGGAGCTGGATTTGGAGTCGGCTACTTTTACAGTGTGGGTTCTATAAGTAAGCCAGTTAGCAACCCATTGGGTGATGTAGGGATTAATGCCCAGCTTAGTAATTTTATCTATGATTCCAGAGTGGGGATGGTGTCAAAGGCTTGGCAAGGTATAGATAGGTTGTTTGGACCACCTTACCCTTGTCCATGGCCCTGGAGACTGATTCAAAGAAGTCAGTCAGGTTCAGGAGACAAGATTGGCCCTTCACAAGCCCAAACTGGGTGGGGTCCAGTGTTTGAAGTTTGCCAATGTCTTTGTTTATAAGTTCCATGATAATACGCTCCATGGCCTTGCAGATAAGGCTGGTCAGACTGATGGGATGGTAGTTTCCGGGATCCAAGGTGGATCCACCCTTGTGGAGTGGGATAACTGTAGCTCTGCGCCACTCAGTGGGCATGAAACCTGAGGTGAGGCTATGATTAAACATGACACTTAGGTGAGGTGCCAGTTCATACTGTAGTTCATGTAGTACACAGCCTGGGATGTCATCTGGTCCCATGGATGCTGTATTCTTAACTTTGAAGAATGCATTTTTTACTTGTGTGGCTGTTATTACCAGAATTTGGCAATCTGCCAGTATTGAGATGGGCCATTTAGGGGGTGAGAGGGGGGTGAAGTTGGCACTGAATCGATCTGCCAGGATATTGGCAATATCCTTGGGATCAGTATATTTAATGCCATTCTGTTTCAGCTCAGAGCAGATCTGAGCATTGCCATTTAGATTCTTGACATAGTTATAGAATGCCTTGTGGTTGTCTTTGGAATCTTTGGCAATTTTATTTTCGTAACTAGCTTTGGAGGATTTTATGAGGGATCTCAGTTTCTTACTGAGGCTGGCAAGGGAGATTTTTGCATCCTGGGATTTTCCTCTTTTCTGCATCAGTTTCTTTCTTTTGTTGTAAAGTTTGTTTATGGCAGGGGACCACCAGATTGGCTTCCTTTTTTGGATGGTAGCATCTTGGTTCTATTTGGGATGGCACGATTCATGCATGAGTGGATGTGCTCGTACAGTGCCTTAATGTAGGATTCAGCAGTTGAACTTTCAGTTCCCGTCTGCATGGGTGTCATGAAGTTTGTCACTTCTGACTTGAGTAGCATGAAGTTGGCTTTAGAGAAGTTTTTTATGGAGGTTTCCTTACTGAGGGATGGGGGAGGGTGTGGATGTTAAGGGTGATTAGCTTATGGTCAGACCTGACTAACGAGGGGGTGACCATAGATTCTAAGTATACATTTCTAAAAGACATTTGGGAAAGCCCTAGTATTATATTATTTACACTTTTAGTATATAGTTTTGTAAGTATACAATTCTGTGAAGACATTTGAGGATGTATTAGCAGTATATTATAAAACAGCAGAATATACAATAAATAAGTTAACTGGGATGGAAAAGAATGTCAACACTGTATCTCAGTGTAGAAATGTAGGAACAGTACATGTGTGTTTTATATTGTTTATGTTAACTGTAGCTTAGTATAATGTCAGAAGAGTAAGAAACTAAGGTCCCTCATGAAATCATCCAAGGCTAACTTCGAAAGAAAAATAGCCAAGGATTGAAAAGATAACCACAAAGCCTTCTTTAGCTATGTTAAGAATTTAAGTGGCAACTCACAGATATGCACTGAACTAGTGCAAAATAGCACAAAATATACTGAACCTACTGATATTGCCAACATCCTGGCAGACAGATTCAGTGCAAACTTCACCTCCCTCTCACCTCCAAAAGTGCCCACAACAATACCGGAAAAGTGTAGTGTCCCAAAAATCACAGACGCACAGGTGAAAACAGCTGTTTCAAAAGCCAAAAACACAGTGTCAATGGGACCAAATGGTGTCTCAGGCTGCGTCTTGCATGAACTACAGAACGAATTTACCCCCCACCTAAACACACTGTTCAACCTCAGCCTCTCAACAGGCTACATGCCCATAGAATGGTGCACAGCAATGGTTATTACTCTCCACAAAGGAGGGGCAACAACTGACCCTGGTAACTATCGCCCCATAAGCCTGACTAACCTGGTCTGCAAGGCTATCGAGCGCATCATCATGGAACTCATTAACATAGACATTGGGAACCTCAAAACACTTGACCCGACCCAGTTTGGCTTTGTTAAGAGCAGATCATGCCTACTAAACCTGGTTGACTTCTTTGAGATAGTTGCCAAGGCCATAGACAAGGGAAAGGTGGTTCACACAGCCTACCTTGACCTCGCCAAGGCTTTCAACACCATTCCCCACTCGGATATTACAGAAAAACTCACCAGCCTGAACATAAACCCCTACGTCAAGAGATGGGTTGCCAATTGGCTTACAGACAGACCTCACATGGTAAGAATAGCGGGCTCCAGGTCCGACTCTAAACCAGTCACAAGTGGTGTCCTGCAAGGCTCGGTCCTGGGACCCCTACTGTTCAGCATATACTTCTCAGAAGTACAGGCAAACACAGGAGGACTATGGCTAACCAAGTTCGCCGATGACTGCAAACTGGGAGCCATAATTGAATCTCTGGCTGATACGGACATCCTCCAAAAGGGCCTTACTGAGATGAACACCTGGTGTCAAAGTCATGGCCTCAAGCTAAATGCCAAAAAATGCATAGTCATCCCATTTGAGAAAAAGAAAACACCCACGAATTACCACATAGGTGGCATCCCCCTTAATACAGAAGAGGTAATAAGAAATCTGGGGACCCAGGTAGATAGTAATCTCTCCTTTGACAAACATATTGCCAAAGTAGTTAGGAAATCCTTCTATGTGGCCCATCTAATTACTAAAGGGTTCACATCTAGAAATAAAGAGGTTATAGTGCCCCTCTACTCGTCACTCATTAGACCCATCATAGAATACAATGCCCCATTTGGGATGTACCTCACAAGACACTTCCAACAGCTGGAAAGACCACAAAAGTACCTCACCAAGAGGATTACTTGCCTCAAACATATGTCCTATGAAGTGCGACTGAAAAAACCCCGGCTGTACTCAGTGGCATATCGTTTACTCAGCGGTGATCTCTGCCTGACTTACAAAGCCATGTCCAGCTCAGAATTGATGGACATGCTCCACCTAAAGAAATCCAAGTCACTGCGAGCCACGCGCTCTAGTGAGGTAAACCTCGCCACAACAATAAATAGAATATGCTGGAGGGATAGATTCTTGTCATAGAGACTCCCCATGCTTTGGAACAAACTTCCAAATTACATCAAGCAGAGCCCCTCACTAACACTCTTCAAGAGAAACCTTGACGAGTGGATGGGTAACAGAAAATACACCCCTGGGATCACTTCATTGGCTCTGCTTGACAGAAGATCAGTTAATTAATCAATGGGGTGGCAAAAGCCGACACACTCTGGCTAGGCTTATAAATGCCCTCAGGCAGATAGCCTAGTACCTACATATGAACCTATGAACCTATAGAAATAGAAATGTGAAAAAAGAATTTAGCTAGAGCAAGTGACTGATGCCTAGCTACTTTATCAGCCAGGGGTAGGGCATGGACATATCCATTTACTAAAAAGATGTTTTTTTAATGAAGTTTTAAATAAAGTATAGCATGATAGGGAGTTGAGTGTTTGGTAGGGCTTTTCAGAGTTTTCCTATGTAGTTAGAAAAGAGGGAATCCCCAGCTTGATTTTTAGTTGTATTAGCTTGAATAAGGCTTCTTGTTGAGGAGCAAAGAGGTCTGGCACAGGAATAGGATTGCAGAAGTGTTTGTAAGGCAGGTATTTTTTCAGGGTCAGATCGGATTTTGTGGGCCATTAATAGTTGTGTGTAGTTTAAGAGAGGTGGGAATTCCAACCAGTTAAGTTGCCTGAATGCTAGGCAGTGATGTGATCTAGCAGGTGAGTTTGAGGCAAATCTTGCTATTTTATTGTAGCAGACTTCAAGTTTTTGAACTTCAGATTTTCTAAGGTTAGTGAAAACGGGTGCCACATATAATAAGGTGGAAAGAAGATGGGTTTGGGCTTTGGCAATTTTGGTATTTTTGTGAAAAAGTGTTTGATTCTGTGTAGCGTGCCATTTTTTTGTGTACTTTTTTAATTGTCTGAGCTATGTGAATATCAAATCTAAGTTTATTGTCAGTTTATATGCCTAGTAATTTAGTGTGTTGTGAGGGGGTTATGCAGGTGTTATTGTGTGAGGTAATTTGGAAGGTGTAAGGAGAGGGAGGGGTTTTGTTAGGGGAGAATACTAATAGTTTGCTTTTTTAGGGTTTAAGATTAATTTAGCATTTGTTAGCCAGGCCTCAACTTCGTAAAATGCTTTCTGGGTGAGAGCTTCTAATTCAGGTAGGGATGGTGCAGAACAGATCACAGTAGAATCGTCTGCATATTGGATGAGAGATGCATGAGTGGTGGCCAGATGGAGGTTGTTGGTAAACAGAAAGAATAGGAGTGGACCTAATATGGAGCCTTGTGGTATGCCTAGTTCAACAGGTAATAAGGGTGAGAGGGTCTTTTGCCATGAGACTGCTTGTTGTCTCCCTGTATGATAGTCTTTGAACCATGCTAAAGAGGAGTTACTGAAGTGAAGGTCAGATAGGGTGTTAAGAAGTTGGGAATGGGAGACCATATCGAATGCTTTAGAAAGGTCCAGGAAGATGTATAGAGGTATAGAGGTATAGAGATTATTGCTCTTGTGAAGTTTATGGTGTTAGTAAAAGATATCCATGCAGTTGTTGTGCTATGGAAAGGCCTAAAACCGTGCTGGGTGTTGGTGAGGAGATTGTTATTGAGCAGATGGGCAAATACCTGTTTATGAAATACTCTTTCTAGTATTTTAAAGAGTGGGGATAATATTGCTAATGGTCGGTAGTTGTTTAATTCATTTGATGGTCCGCCTTTATGGAGGGGTATGATATAGGCTGTTTTCCAGATGAGTGGGACCTTTTGTTTAGCTACTGCTCTGTTGATCAGTATGGATATAGGGTATGCAATGACATCTGCTGTTAATTTTAAGTATTCTGTGGGTCGATTGTCAGCTGTGAATGTTGTTGGCTTTATTTTTTTCAGCAGGTTCTTTAATGGTATCTGTGGCGACCGGTTGGAGTGAGAAGGTGGGAGTGGTCGTAGATGAGAGGAGTGAGGAATTGTTTGTTGATGGGGTTTGTTTTTTTGCTAGTTCCAGGATGGATTCTGTAAAATATTTATTAAACTGAGTGGCTATATTTTTTGCATTATCATTGGTGTTTGGAGAAGGGGTTCCTATTTTGTCTGGGTTAAGGATGTTATTAACTGAAGACCAGAATTTTGTGGGTTTTTGTGATATTTGTCCTGTATATTGGTGTAGTAGTTGATTTTGTCTTCTTTTGTTTGTTTTTTTGCTTTATTCCTAAGTTCCCGGTAAGTTTGAAATGTGAGTTGGGATCTATTTGTTTTCCAGGAAGACCATGCCTTGTCCCTTAGCCTGTGAAGATTTAGTGTTTCTTTTCTTAACCAAGGGATATAGTTAGATTTAGCACGTATAGTTCTAATTGGTACTTGAGCATCAAGAATGGAGGGAAAAGTGATGTTGAAGTGTTTTATTGCATCCTGTAGGGGTAGGGTTTTTAGGGGTGACCAGTTACAATGTTTCAGAGTGTCTAGAAGTTTATTGGGGTTCAGTTGTTTTTTATTTCTTATTTGTAGCAGTACAGGTTGCTTGGTTTGCATTGTTTTCTTTCTAATAAGGTAAGTGGGTGAGTGATCACTGAGGCTGTCAGGTAGACTACCTGAGAGGGGGTAGAGTGAAGGTCTGTTTGTTAGCATCCAGTCTAGGGTGAATTGTCTATCAGAATTGTTGTGAATTCTAGTTGGTACCTGGACGAGTTGAGTGAACCCAAGAAGGTTAATATGATGTCTGGGCTGAGGAGAGTTACACTCTGCCCAGTCAATATTAACATCCCCTATAATAAGTGTTTCTTGAAGTTTATTGCTACACCAGTGTAGTAAGTTTTCCAAGGATGAGCTATTGTCTCCTGGTGGCATGTACAGTCCTATGATATGTATTTTTTTTTGTGGTTGATTTTTAGTTTGGCATGCAGTATTTCAGTATTGTTAGCTTGAAATGGTATCTCAGGAAGGGTTTCTAGGAAGAGCTGATTTTTTAGAGTAGGGCTACACCACCGTCTTTTTTATTTAACCTAGCTGAGTGTATAACATTGTAGCCTGGGGGTAAGATTTCTTTGCTATCTGTGCTGGGTTTTAACCAGAGCAATGTCTGGAGTGTAGTGCTCTGCTTCACAGACACAGTAAACCGTCTCAAAAATGAAGGCCTACAAGTGTCAACTCTTTTTTGGATATGTCCAATGCATTTGACACAGTCTCACACCAAATCCTGCTAAACAAACTAAACCAATATCATCTATCAAATTCCACTCTTACCTGGTTCCAAAGCTACTTAACTGACAGGTACCAAGCTGTGAAATGGGAAAATTCTCTCTCTCCTCAGCTGCCCATAACTATGGGAGTCCCACAAGGTTCTATCTTAGGACCACTATTATTCACAGTCTTCAGAAATTACCTCCACACAGCATGCATCTATAATTCAGTATGCAGATGACACTACCTTAATCTGTGCTGCACAAAACATTCCCACCCTTATGCAAACAAATCTACTAGCATTCTCTGATGTTGAAAACTACCTTACCAAAGCCCAACTTATCCTCAATCCAAAGAAAACTCAGCTTATGATTATAACCAGTTCTAACAAAAACACTAACAGTCAATTCACTATCTACTCCACAAATGCTACTCCAATTGCTCCAGTGGCACAGGCTAAGCTATTGGGAATAACCATAGACTCCCACCTAAAATTTGATAGTCATCTCAACTTAGCTATTAAAAAAGTACATGCCAAACTGGGGTCACTCTACCATATCAAACCATTTCTTACCAACAACACAAGATCAGCCACTGCTCGCTCCCAACTTCTATCCACCCTACTCTATGCATCTCCCATTCTGACTAATCTCAACAAAACTGAACTAAGCAAAATGGAAGCCTGCTATAAGAGAATTGCCCTCTTTGCTGCAAATTGCTCATATAGAAATCATCACTGTACTGCTTTGAGACAGCTCCACTGGTTGAACTGCCCAACCTCCTAACCTACAATCAGCTCTGCCTCTGTCATTCTATTACCTCCCCAATAAGTGTCCTGCCCTCAAAAACCTAGTACAACATCACTCAGCCAAAAGGCCTCTCAAATCATCATGCAAACTACTACTAGAAGTCACCAACAGCTACAATAGCTTTGGAGATGCACTATATAGTAGTTCAGTGGCTAAAAATGGAACTCTGTCCCTACTAGCATTCAAAACGCATCATCCAAAGCCTCCTTTAAAGACCTCATCAGGCAACATCTCAAGCAAAATTGGCAGTGCCATGATTGCTCCCCAGGCTAGTGAAAGCAGATAACATATGCATACTAAATCTGGAGCACTTGATAATAGTTTTCAATCTTACTCACAAACACTGGCTGATCTACAGTGTATGTACTGTACCTGTGTACTATGTATGTATTCTACCTATGTTCCAAATTTCAGCTGTACACCACAAATCTATTAATTACCTTTATTTTTAAAATTAATATTTTTTTTGTTTGTTCTCTCCACTGTAACTTTTTATGTGCCACATACCACTGTAAAAACATGTCTCTTGTAATTTGTGTGTATACTGATCATGTCTAAATAACTGTGTCTGTAATTTTTCTTTGTGGAGCTTTTCTCCCTGGGTCTCTGCTGAAAAAGGGCATTTTCAGCTCAGTCAGACACCCCCGGTTAACAAATGTGAAATAAATAAAATAAAAATAAAATAGTGAGCTAGGTTGACATGGAGTTCATGGATTTTATTGTTTAAGCTTCTGATATTCATATTTAGTATTACTAAATGTTATTTGTCAGTAGTGGGTATGGTTGATTTCATGTGGGTATTTGTTTGGTCAGAAGGGTCAGGGGATGATGTTAAGTGATTGTTGGTTGGCCCTGGGTTTGGGTGTATGCCCCCACATAGGGATAACTTTGACAGAGTTTGGAATAGCTTTTTTTAGATATTTACTAAAGTCTCCGTCATATTTTAGGGATACACTGGTTGAGTTAGGGTAGTGAGGTTTTGTTAGTACAGCTTGGGTAAGGGTAGAGTAGTCAAAGATGGAGATAGTTATGAAAATGTTGACTGGTTTGAAGGTGGTGAGGTGTATATTTGAGGTGGAGTGGAATGAGGGAGGGTTGGAAGGGGTTGAGTGAAGAGATGTGGAGATTGTAGCAGTTGTTAGTAAGTTTAGCAAGGCCAGTAGAGAGAGGGAATGGTATTTACTTTTGTAGAGTGGCTAGTTTGGCAAGTATCTGAGTGGAAATGAAAACTGTTTATATCTCCTCATTTTGGTACCATTTACTGGTACGTCAGTCAAGGGAGATGTTAGACAGTGGGGTTACATGATAGTCAGACAATTATGTATCCCAGCTGAACATATGGTGTTGTTCTCCCACCCCCAACACAGAAGTGTTCCCTTGTAACTGCTGTAACAGTAACTCATCAGTAGTATATCAGCATTCCAGGCAGTCTTAGGACAGTAACATAGAAACTGATCATACATTGTATGTCATACTTAATGCAAGAATAACAACGTGCATATTTATGCAGGTGATTGTGTGATGAATGACCCCTGTCTGTCAAGCAGCTTATAAGGCTCAAAGGGCTAGTGCAATTAGCTTGTGTGATGACATTCATGGCTCTAATATAGAAGTATTCCCTTCTTTTGGATGTGGGGTATTATTACGTTGTGTTTTACAGACTGTTGGTCTACATGTGGTGTAATATTAACCTCTGTCACATATTAATTACATCAGACAACTTCAGAAAGTCATAGCCAATTTGAATGAAGTGCAGCAGTGCGGAAACAGGGACAGATGTCATTCTGTGTAAAATACAAAATCCTGGACTGGAGTACAGGTATGTGTTGGCTGGAGTTAGTTTATAACTAGTGAAAATCCCACTAGGCATGTTCATACACTTAGTTAAGCAGAGTACAATGTTGTTGCTCTTCACTCAAAATGACTTCTTACATATAGATATGTCTATAGATACATACATGTATATATACATATCTGTCTGTCACTATCTTATTCTCCCTATAGATATATATCTATCTCTATATGTATATATAAATATATGCATATACATGCATATATAAACACATACATCTCTGTCTCTCTCCATATATCAGCATAACACACACACACACACACACACACACACACACACACACACACACACACACACACACACACACACACACACACACACCGATCTCCATTTATATATATATATATATATATATATATATATATATATATATATATATATATATGTTCCTGTTATATACATAAATATATATGTTTATATGTGTGTGTATGTCTATATTGTCCTACATACATATATAACGTTGCTCAAAGGACCAAAAGTAATGGCTCAATGTTATATGATGCACTTACTTGCACCCCCTGTAGTGTATAAGACTAGATAGGTAGTGTTTGTGTGTGTGTGTGTGTGTGTGTGTGTGTGTGTGTGTGTGTGTGTGTGTGTGTGTGTGTGTGTCTGTGTGTATGTGTGTGTTTGCATCTCCTTACAAAATAAATATGATCACCACCCTGACTTAGAAAGAGGTAGGGTTTTGCAGTATTTTGGTTGTATCAGGTGATGCAGGCCTCCAAATTCCTGACCACAACATGGCCTGCTGATGTCATCTAGCATAAGATTACCTAAAGACATTTTCATAGCAGACTTGAGCTGTGGTGTGTGCATTAAGTACTGTTATCTGTACTGTGTACCATTGGATAGATAGGGGTTCTAATCTAATTGCAACCAATTTGGAATGTGTGTGTGTGTGTGTGTGTGTGTGTGTGTGTGTGTGTGTGTGTGTGTGTGTGTGTGTGTGTGTGTGTATGTGTGTGTGTGTGTGTATGTGTTCTGTGCAGTGTTCTGTAAACATTAATTTGTAGTGGTGCTATTCTCACTGTAGTCAGGTTTATGTGTGTGAATGTTAGAGCATTTTACATCAGTGTATGGGATAATAGGATCATTGGACTTTAGTAGCCTAATGGCCCTAGGGCCCTTACAATTCTAGCCAAGTTCTTACACTTATTTACATAATCAGCACATATTGCCCCTGTCCACAAGGGACACAGACAGAAGCCCTGCATCTGAAAAGGGCCAAAGAAGTGCTCTGTTTGGCATTAGGTGGGAAACTGTTTCAAAGGTTTGTTAAAGTCTGGTAGACATATCTCTCCTACCAGCATGTATTAGCAATGTCACATACCAGGTTAATGTCCTTAAAGCAAGTAATCCATGTACCATTCCATTTACATATACACATTTCCAATGAATCAAGGTCAGACATTGCCCTGTATGCAAGGCAGAGATCACCTCTGAGTAGTCTATTTCACACAGGCCAAAATGAGAGTTATTTCAAATGATCCCCATAGGACAGATACTGAAGACTTGAAGTTCTCTTGTGAGGAACCTTTGTGTTATGTGCAATTGCCACTAGTGCTTAGAAAGGTACATGACAAAACGGCCATTGCAGTCAAATATTTGCCTGCTGAGGAGAGTACATGGATGTTATGACTATGTCATTTTCGGGTGACAGTGTCCTCAGTTATGACATGAGCAAGATGTAATTCCCTTCTTACCACTGGGGAGACATGGTGATCTAAGGTAAAGTAGATGTAAACCTGTGTGGCCAGGCCTGTGTGCCCAGGTCTATCACCCCTGAGTACGTACGTCTTACCACTGGGGAGACATGCTGATCTAAGGTAAAGTAGCTGTAAACCTATGTGGCCAGGCCTGTGTGCCCAGATCTATCACCCCTGAGTATGTATGTATTACCACTGGGGAGACATGGTGATCTAAGGTAAAGTAGGTGTAAACCTGTGTGGCCAGGCTTGTGTGCCCAGGTCTATCACTCCTGAGTATGTACATCAGGTGTTGCTACACCAGGAACATTGGCGTTACCAATTGAAATGATACTACATACATATTTGCATGGAGGTTATGGCCATGAGTATATCAACAAGCATTTGTTCATGAAGACCCTCTTGTAGGATATTGACATAAATGGGAAATTCTATGACCACTCACAGTTTGCAGGCATCAGCAAACCTTGTCAGCCACAGACATTCACTTTGTGCTTTTACTTTGGTTAAATGGATTCCAAGCAGTAGAGGACCCAGGAATGAACCCTATGGAACACTACTGTTTACAGATCAGCTATTGGAGGGGGATTCCACTATTTTGAGTATGTGTTTTATCAGTGAGTCACTTAGTGACCCCTCTAATGATATTACTGTTGATGCCTACGTGGGTGATTTTTGTCAGTGATGCCTGAGTGAGGGATAGTGTCACACAGCTTGGCTAATTTCAAATGGTTGTATGCACAAATGTCTCCTCATCCAGGTCCTTGCTGACTGCCTCATACATGTCCACCAGGTTTAACAGACATGATCTTCCTTTCAGAAATCAAAACTGTGTAGGTTCAATTGTTTGTAGATTACATATATCTTTGCTGATCAGGTTGATGATGATTTGCCCCATGGACTTACAGATATGGCTACTCAGGCTAATTGATGTATAGTTTCCATGTTCAGAGGATGCACCACCTCTGTGCAAGAGGATAACAGTTGCCATTTTCCAGTCAGCTGGGATGCACCCAGTGATTACACTATGAGTGCAAGGAGTTCACAATGACGTTAGTAATCCTTGTTGGAGCCCAGCCAGGATGCAGCCTGAGATGTTAGCAGGTCCAATAGATGCTGTATCTCGTCCTTAGAGTGGTCATTTATGACTTGCTCTTGTAGGGATGTCATGTGGTATGTGTGGTGGGGACAGGGGAGTAAAGATTTCACAGAACCTGTCAGACAACAGGTTAGCTATGTCTTAATGCTCATTATATATAGTATCATTAAGTACAAGTTCACCAACAATCCGGTCCTTTCCTCTTAGGTAACACATGTAACGACACTATGCCTTGTGGTCATCCTTTGTGGAGGAGGATAATTTTGTCACATATTTTCTTTTGCAGGACGTCACAACAACACTATTTGTTTGTTTTAGCTGAGGAGGGTGTGCTTCCATTTTAGGGGGGCTCCCTCACTCCAAATGTCATACAGCCATGTTCACCTCTTATTGTCCAGCCTAACAGCACTTGTCCACCAGGGAGGTTTGCTGTGCCATGAGGAGCTTGTTTTCCTCTTGTCAGGTACAGCTGAGTCTATGCATTTGTACAGGTGCTTGCATAAATCATTGGTGTAGCCTGTTCTATCTGAGGGGGGGAGGTGTAGTCAAGCTATTTATACCATCCCATAGGAAGTTAAAATTTGCTTTGTTGAAGTTTATTACTATAATTGCTTCAAAGAAGGGGGGGTTCTGGTGTGATACTTTTAATGAGACAGATATGTGGTCAGAGCTCACCAGGGTGGACCTCACAGTGGAGGTATTACAGTGGTCACCCATATTGGTAGACACCTAATGCAGTCCTTTGTCTCCCCTTGTGGGGATGCCATGACACTGGTTCAGGGCACTGTAGTTAAGGACGTGATTTAACCTTTGGGCAAGTGAGTTTGAGCATGAGTAACCAACACAGTTGGTAGGTAGTTAAAGTCTCCCCAAACCATGGTGTTGTGATGTATCTTGATAGACACAAGTAGATTCAAATAAGCACAGTGGGTGTCCTGATTCATGGAGTTGCTCCTGTAGCTGGGAGTGGCTTGATTAGTTGCCCTTCTAGCAGTGAATAGCACCTGCAGTGTCTCTAGGGAATCACACTGTTTAACCAATCTGGATGTGTATCTATCTTTAATGAGTATGTATACACCACTTGCATTACCTTGCACACTGTCAGTTTGAGGTCAGAACATGTCAAAGGACGTGTAGCCTGGTTTGGCTGTGATACTGTCCACAGCCTTGAACCAGGTTTCTGTGACTGTGCAAATGTCTGCATATTCCAAGGTGGGGACAACTTCCAGTGAGTGGAGTTTAGTGTTGGCATTCCTAGCATGCAGCATAACCGTGATGTTGTTTGAAGATGGCATTTTCTCATTAGAAAATTTTCACTTCAGACACCTCCTATAAGATGCACTATGGGGATGTCAACAGCCTTGGCAAGTACACAAAATCCCAGGGGTGGCAGGTGAAGACCATTTTTGGCAAAGCATCGAGGTCTGTTGAGCAAGTAATCCCATGCTGACATGTAGTGGATCCTCTTACAATGACACTACACACTAAGCCAATTACTGACTTCAATAATTTTCCATGTGTTTTGAGCCATCATCCTAGGTGAAGGTCAAATGCAGCTGAAGGCTATGAGAATACCTGCTGGAGACACAGAGTCTGTAAGCTCAATCATGTCTCTGCATACAGTCCATTGAGGTATGTGTCAAGTTCTACACATCAACAGGAACTATGACATCATCACAATATTACCTGATGTTGACAGACTTGCATGCATGTGTGGTATGGCGTATCCTGGCACCTCACAGATAGCTAACTGTGAACTTTCCCATGTATAGCCTGGTGAGAGGAACATAAGTGTATCTCATGATGTAGTCACCTATGAATAACAGGTTTGATATTGTGTTTTGCCTCAGGTGTTTCACCAGTGAGACAGTGGTGCATAAGCTATTATATGTGCTTTGTTTTGCAGAGGTATGATTATGTATGGTGAGCTTGCGTTTGGGTTTCTGAGGTGTCTGTAGTTTGCATATGTGTCTGGTAAGGAGCTCCACACATGCAGGTGTTTGTGATGTGGGTGGAGTAGGAGGTGAGGTGTGCATGTTGGCAAACTACTCATTGTCATATGTACTGACTGGTGTGTGTGACACCATGGAATCAAGGTTTGTAATACAGTCACATCTCTCACACATTGTGTTTGTGTGGCATAGAAGTAGAGGAGTGGGGATGCTTTCCATATCTTATCAGCAGCCATTGATAATGGTATTAACAATAGAGTCTTACTTGGTGTACGTCACAGCAAGCCATTGTTAGGATGTGGACTGGCAGATGATGAAATGTAACATGTTATGACCTTTATGTAGTTCTCCTAAAGTAAAACATCATGTGACAGTGTGCCATAACATGCTTGAGTGAGTACAATGCTTTGTCAGGGATGTGGCTCTTGCATTAACCATAATCCTGTTATTAGGCATAGTCACAATAGCATACCTACAAATGTGACAATGTACAACTCTAGAAAAGTTAGGTCCATGCTGCTATAGCCTTGGGGATGACAGGATCAGACACAGTCTGTAGGCACTCCTTGCAGTGAAGATGTGGATGTCCATGCATGCACAGAAAACTTGTTCAACTTTGCAGCCATAACTTTGGTCTTTCAACTCTGCAGTGCCTGTCAAACAATCAGACAGCAAACTGGATATAGTGTGACATGATGTGGGAACACAGACATGTCTTCCAGTAAAATAAATGTACAGTATGACATACCTAGGACATGCTGGAGGTAGACACACTTTGGCCAAAGGTGGCACTCCTCTGCAGTAGAGCTCACAGCCATGTCACACATATGTCCATCATTAAGTGTTGAAGGTTAGGCTGCATGAATTGCAGTGAAATTGTCACCTAACATGGATCACTGCCACTGTGGTGCTTGTTTGAGCAACCTTGGATGTCTATCTCACCTGACATTGAACATTATATTGTAATTCTGCAGCTCTGCTCCTAAACACCATCTGGTCAGTACCCTAATGAAATCCTAACAACCCCAGGACAAAAAGCATAATACATGCAAACTCAAATGATTGCTCTAGTTGCTAATCAAGGCATCTATCTGGAAAAGGGTATGTCAAGCCTATGGAGCCTTGCATGACAATGGCACAACTATGTGGATGAACAAACAGGCTGTGGCATGCCTATCACCTTGAGCTTGGTACTAACATTTTGCTTCTGGTGAGAGAAAAAGTATAGAAACATAGTATCCCAGGAGAAAGTGGTTGTGGTGAGACCAGCAGTAGTAGTTTCCAGGCACCATCAATTCAGGGGACTCCCCTCTTTTCAGCATTCTTCACAAGATAATTGTGTCATTTCAGTACACACTGCTTGAGTAGTGCCCAACTGCAGAATAACTGTGTAAAAACTCCCTCCTTACCTTCACAGGGAGTATGTATTACTTTCACATCCATTGCTTGCCTGTGCTCTGTACAGACACAGACACCTTAGATGACTATTTTCCTGGAAATCTTGATGGAATTAACTGTAATATTGAGTTGCACACAGGACAACTAACATGAAGTGACAAGCACTGTCCCCAGATAGCCCAGTAGTCTGATATTTAAAGCCATGAAAAGAATTATCATGAAAATGATCAGTAACAACTTAGTACACCTACAGGCACTGGACCAAACCCAGTTTATTGTGGTCAAAGGCAGATCATACCTACCCTAACCGGTGGAATTCACTGACCATTAAACTATGCAATGGATGAGGGGAAAATAACTCAGTCCACCTACCATGGCCTGCCAAGGCATTTGACACTATTAGGCCATCAGGCACTGTTGAAAAACTGTAGAGGTTATTTACAAACTAATACATCAGCCAGTGGATAGCCAAGTGTCTGACAGTCATTATCTGAGTAGATAGCATTGGGTAGTCCACCACTACATTCAGGCCAGTCACCTGTGGACTTCCCTCACAAATCATTCCTGGGACTACCCCTCTAGCTATTCCCTTCTCTGCAGTCACAGCCACTGTCAGTGACCTCAGATTGACTACATTTGCAGATGACTGCAGATTAGGAGCTGTCACTTTGCTGATATACACACACACATTTAGTTGTTGCCATTAACAATTATTAAATGCCAAGAAATACACAATACTATCCTTTGGGATGTCATCCACCCCTGGTAAATATCGTAGTGTCTGCACACCTCCAACAGTTGACCCAGTAGTCAGGAACATATGGACACTGACAGTGATCTAGCCTTTCACTTTCACGGGTCAGTAAGATATGGGGATTCATTCAATGTTGCACAACCTATACAGAAAGGTATGGCATGTAAATCCCAGAATGTCATTGTTACACTGTATTTGGCACTCTTCACAACTATCATTGAGTGTAATACCACCTTTGCTATGTAACTACACAGGTATATCCGACAAATGTAACAGTCACAGAGGTTCCACAGTAAACCAATATATAGTGTACATAACATGTCCTATGCAGAACATGTCAAGACCGTAACTGTGTATTCTGTCTCCTACATGCTTTGGAGGGGAAGTGTATGGCTGCAGTACAGGGAGGTGTCAGATCCCACTGTGTACCTCCTGCATATCCAAGAAAGGACTAGCATGAGAATTACCTGTAAGAATTACCTGCTCTACACACCTACAAATTGACAGTAGTATAAACTGCACATGCTAAAGACTACTCCCTATATGGAACAGGCTCCCCATCCATGTGAAACAGACTTCCATGTAACGCACATCATGTGCAGGTTTCACAATGGGATGCAGGACAAGACAATCATAACTGGTTTAGGACACATGTCTAATGGACACAGGGAAATTGCAGATGGTTCATCTCCCTTGCCACAGCTTTTAGATGTCTCAGCTCCCAAAACCCTGCTTACACTTAACAAGGGTCAGAGATTAGAGATACATGACTAGGCTGAAAGAGGCCATTGTTCTTGTTAGCCTATTATACACATATGAATCTATGGAGCCATGCACCTATACTGTTTTACCTTTTTGAAAACATTTTTCTAATGTGCTGACATTCCATCTTGTGTTCTGACATCTGTGGGTTTATTGTACCCCTGTATCCATAGGTGTGTCCTGCACAATCCTGAAACTGAAACATAAACAGTACTATGAGACATCTTGCATTGTGTAAGTACACAGCCATTACAACATCGTATAACGTAATGCACACAAAATAATGTGGTTTACTCGTTACAAATGGCAGCATACAGGCAGCATACAATATCTGTCAGTGAGCAGTACAAGTGGCATGTCAAAGGCAACAAAGGATGAAACAAATACATAGTAAATCATAAAGTCACCCTGTGCATCAGACACATACCTTCATTTCCCTGCATCGATGACATGGATGACAGGGATGTGGCACAGGTATCATCACTTGCACAGGGTGTTTTGTGGAGGTGCAGGAGGCCTAGGCTGAACCAATAGGTTGGCAAGCATGTGTGTGAGTAAGGAAGGGAAACAGGCAAGATGGACCATGGAAATGTGGCGTGTGTGTAGTTAGGTGGCCTGATTGTGACAGTGGTGTGTGAGCATTTGTGTGAACACAGCCAAGCTCTGTGCTAGCCCTACATAAATGTATGCTGGACAGCTTTGAGCTATGCATGGTAGAGCTGACAATTCACCATCTCTGCCCCCGAACATGGAAACTCGCTCTTCCATGAGTTCTACTGGAACCTCCATGCCCAAGGTCAGAAGTGGAGCTACTACCTGAGGACAACTGCTGTCTGCTGGGACCATGTCCTCCACAGGAACTCCCAGGACCATGAGCCCATGGCCTGCCACATCTTGGTGTGGACAGCACACTCCCCTCTGGAGCACTGGATGTACTGCCACTACAGGAGCATGATTGTGCATGGCCATGTGGACTCTCAGCTGATGTAGTTGCTGACCTACATCCATGAGTCCGATGCTCAACTCCAACCAGACGTTCCATCCCAGACAATATGCTTTTGAAGACAGATAGTGTGCTATCTGTCTCAGACCAACATCCTTCCACTGCATCAGTCAACCGATCCATGGAATCAGCAACAAGGTGGAGACAGTCACGGATATCAGACTGTGAGCATTTGTCTGGAGTGCCATTCGGAATGTGCCTGTGCCTCCATGATGGCCCTAAACATACGCCAAGTGACACATGATGAGACACCTGGATCAGGTGGTGGAGGGACAGCAGGCTTCCCACAAGCACCCTTATCAATCTGCCTGTTTGCCTGTGTGGAACCTCGCCAGCCCTTTGGCTATAGGCAGTATTAACACTCACTGCAGCCATAGTATCCACACTTTCCTGTTCAATGTCCCCACCCTGTGACTGTCCAATATCTGTGGCCTCAGGTGACTGGGCATGCATAGGCATACTGACTGTGTATGGTGCTAATGAGGACAGAAGAGGGATGTAAACCTCTGTGACAGATTCAGCCTGTGACCCCTATCTGTGCCTCACTTTGGCCACCATCATCATCAGACCATGAAGAGACACTGACATCAGGTTGTGAAGGGGACAAAGACCAACCTCCCTGGTCACCTGTGATAAAAAGGGAAAAGCAGTACATTAATACCTGCACTACTATGCTCTACAGTACTATGTTGCAATATATGTTAATCTGTATACACTGCTGTCACTATTACAGACTTGTTTAACCCCCAACCTCATATAGTAGGACATGAAGACATTCTTTTCTAAAAAAATCATCTGTAGTTACTTGTAAATTAAAGCTCTTTACACAAGAATCTCATGAGCAACAATGATGTACACTATTGACATTTGGCAAAACTCTGCAAAGTTGATACATATGGCAATCAGTAATGTCCTGACAATACTGTGAAATCTATCAGTGTGCTCACACCTACAAGGCACAGATATGAGTCTAAACTGTGTACAGTCAGAAAATATCTGTGCAGTTGGCAATCATGCAGGCAGTACATTGATCCAGCCAGCAGGCCTGGGATGACACTTTGGTGAATACATTGCACTAAATCTACATCTCTAACAAAACAGTGTTGTGATTACCAGGAGAAGGTGCATGGCCTCATCTAATTCCTGACAGTCCTGTGAAAATATGAGATAGGTAATGTACACAGCACCACATGTTGCAAAATAACAGGGTAATATGTCCAAAGACCCCACATTTACAGTAGCTACTATGTTAATCGGTATGGTTGTCACAATCTACGCATGACATTCAAAGTGTTGCTAATCCCCCCCCCCCAAAAAAAAAAACACCTGACACCAACACAAAACTATGTAATCCCTGATGGACTGAATGCTACAGTATTCCAATGCTGATCCAACTAAGCATACCTGGATGCTTCTCTTGTATGGAAATTGTGGCACCCACATCCACAACATACCATTTGATGGATGTCTGGAAACTGTGTTGTGTTCCTAGGTTTGCCAGGAATTCCGTAGTGGCTGACAGTGGTTGCTCTGCTGTAGACCCTCTATCAGTGACACCACAATCCCTAGCCACATCTGCTGCTCTTCTGCGTGCGGTGTTGATCATATCGGTGGCACAGTGTCACACCTGCTTACATGTCCTGCTCTGGTGGCTGATAGCATTCATATTGCTGACCAAGTCAGCTCTCAATGCTGCCCGATATTCCCTGTTTGTCCTCCCCCTGGATAGCAGGAGTTGATGTTGTTGATGCAAGCCTCCATGATGATGTCATTTTCAGCATCTGTAAAAGGGCCCCAACATCAGGGCTAGATATTTGCTGAAATACAACAAAACAGGAACACATGCATGTCAGGATCACATACATGGGAATACAGTATGTAGAGATACATCAATAAAGGATGACTAGCAGTATTCACTGCTTGATTACACATCATATTCAACAGTGTGCAAACATACAAAGGGTGTGGATGCAAGTAGGACAAAAACAATAGTAAGCTATTCATGTTTGTGCCATGACAGATACTGATGGATGATCACACACCCAACACAGGAGTCCATTGTAGTGTGGCTCCTAGGGTTAACCCCCTTATAATATATAAAAACAAATGTGCCAAACAAATAGCAGTGTACTAATACAACTGCTGTCAAGGAAATTTTCCAGGAGTACCTAATTAACACAAAGCATTCCACCCTTAGTGTACTCTAGTTCCTCTGTAGGTGTAACACATCTGGAGATAAATGCCATGTCATCAGTACAGTTCTGAGAAAGGCTTAATAATGTAATCCTCAGTCCCCTTAAATATATTCAAACAAATGCATTATGTTGGAAACAAAATGGTTACATACCTGATGGAGTACAATACTCCTCTGTTAAAAGGTACAGATATATAAATGTTGTGCAAATGAGTTCACCTTGCAAAGTAACTCTCATACAAAATGGATCCCCTAGCTTGATGTTTGCCTTTTTAACATGATTCTCATTAGCAAGTGCTTGCCTCTGAACCAATCTGTGCTTCTGAAATGCTAATCACAGTCTACACAGCTGATCTGCAGTATAATCAGCCAATCCCATGCAACCACTGAACAAGATCTATAGCCTCAATGTACATTACAACCCCTTTCTCATATGTTGGGGGAGGGGGTTACTGGAGTAAAGATACTACATCATTGCAGAGAGAATGTCTGTAGCAGCTACTTCTTACATACTTTGCTACAGGCTGAAGCTGAAACTGATCCTACTGGCAATAGGCATAGGCAGAGAGCGTGAACACTTTGCAGGACAACAAGCTTTAAGAATAAGTGTGGGGCCTGTGGCAGCCTTGTTAGAAAAGGGAGAGCCAGATTGAGGGAACCCATCCCACTGGTTACATGTTTAAGATAAGCATGTTAGCCAAAGGTATCACTAACAGAATAAAAGGCAAACTGTTTGGTGTGTCCTAGAAAAAGGTAGGGAGTACATTAACCATTATGTTACACAGTTATGTAACTGCCAAGTCACGTGTTATGTCATGGTAGTCCCCTTTTATGTGTGTGCTGGCAACCCTTGCATCTAGTACAGGTTCTATATATGTATGTTACTTGTGCAGCTGTGGTTGTCTGTGATATCACTAGAAAATCATTGTGGTATGCTGTCTGACATGAATGGGCCATCATTTTAGTACACACTTCAAAATCCTTTGGGAATTCAGGATAATGCATGACCTGACATTCTCTGCACTTTCTAGTGTTGTAATAGGAGTAGTTAAGAGTGGTCTTATCTGTAGGCCTTTGACTTACATTATTTAGAAGCAAGCATCCCATCTGTACTGCTTTGGGTGGATAAACAGGCAATGAGACAGACATACATATCCCAACTTATAATGTTGATGTCCACATAAATGTATTTTCAATGCTAGATACAGCTGTAGTTGAACCCAGGTCCATGTGCACCAAAACTAATGTTCTCAAGGCATTTTACATACTGAGCTACAGAGTCACTGTTACAGTAGGTGTATTTTTATAATCATTCCACAGTTATCTGCTGTTACATACCTCACTTATATCTGTTATTTTGTGTATGGATTTAGAGTACTGTATTTGTCTACCAGAGTCCCAGTTAAAATCCTATTTTTCAATTAATGCTTTAGCAAGTGTATTTTTACATGTTGTACATATAATTGCAGGGTTACCTGCTACTACATTCCTCACGTACATCTATTCATATGTCTCTGGCTTTATACTGATGTATTTCTGTACTAGAGACCAAATTACAGTTTTACTTTTCTCCTAATCTTTCAGCTGATTTGTGTGGTGCAGCACAATGCACAGTATCACTTAAACATGCTTAATGATGGGAACTTGAGCATTGCTATGTTTTGATTAAAGCACCTGTGTTAATTAGCAGCTGTGTGGCTTGGTGGGTTGATCCACTGTTCTGCAGGTGCTATGGTCCTAGGTCCAAAATAGGACACAGGTATACTTTTTGAATGTGATTAATATTTTTTCAAATGCTTATATCAATGTAGCGCTACTTAGCATAGCTAAGCGATGTGGCGCGCCGCGCCATGTCGCACACAATATCTTTAAAGAAAATAAAAATGGGGAGATAGGACAGTGGTGGAATGGGATGTAACCAGGGGGAAAACATAGTGAAAGGCTGGTAAGTATGCGCAGAAAGGGTGTAGGAAAGAACCATAGCTATCCATTTCTTGTACTGGAACAACTGTGCACTTTAATAGATTTTTTTTAGATGAATTTGGACTGTCACCCCCAAAGAGAGGGGTGAGGACAACAAAAGTGCATTGCCAAGCCAAATGCACCAAATAAAGTGTGTCCAGTGGACATGTGTGCAAAATGGAGAGCTATGCATGGGATGATATATATGTTTTTGGATAGGTACCCATTTTTTTTAAGGTGAGAATGGAATGTTGGGGAAGGGGCATAGGTACATGTGGGGTAGTATGTTAGGAAGGTGAGGAAGCTTTTGCAGACAGACAAGACAGACAAGACAGCAGACAGGGTTGGTGTGTGACACAAGAGGGGGGTAAACACCTTGGTTGGGAGGGTGTTGTGGAATCCCAGTCTCACGGACATCAGACACTGTAGCAATGTGTCTCAACTCCTCACCCATGGGACTGTCAGCACTGCTCCTTCACTGCTCCTGTGGCACCAGTGGCTGACTCCAGAGTTTGGGGCTGAGGCTGCACCACCAGGATGGACAGCATCCTGTCCATCCACCATAGACCTGCACCAAGAGTTTGACGCAGCAGCCCGCGCACCATGCCTGGCAGTTCCTCATGTGTGACATAATCACCCCCCACTTCCACTCCCAGAGGGGGACCAACCTCAGCCTCTGGGACAGACTT
Source organism: Protopterus annectens (assembly GCF_019279795.1). Taxonomy (NCBI): domain Eukaryota; kingdom Metazoa; phylum Chordata; order Ceratodontiformes; family Protopteridae; genus Protopterus; species Protopterus annectens. The sequence goes on from NC_056735.1 coordinate 1,882,860,128, forward strand.
ACCTGACGGCCCAGGTAGTGCAGCAGCAACAGAGGGGGCTTCACCCAACTGCGGCCCAGACATGCTGGACCCCAGTGCCATGGCCAGGGGGAGCCAAGGTAGGTGGATCGCCAGGAACTGGCCTATGGTGTTGTGCTGTAGAAAATAAATATAAACATAAGGTGAGAATAAACATAACCAAACAGATGTTAGTATTAACATTATAAAAGATAACAATGATTAACCAAACAAAATAGAAAGGAATATAATGAGGAACACAACAATAAATAATGTTAGTAAAATTATTTTAACAGCAATGCAATATGAAATTATACATAAGGCCAACATAAGAGGTAATTACAAAAATATAGATTAATATCAAATCATGATAATAAATGACATTAGTAAATTAAAAAACAGAAGGGTTGGGGTAAGAGAGAGAAAAATACCATTAGTAACTTTGCAGGTAATATTACTACACAGACTATGGCTACAAACCTCTACATATGTACAATTTCAGTTGTGAGTACAGTGACTGCAACTATGGTATAGATGATGTTGCATGTATAAACCTCTCAGCCTGTTAGTATGGGACAGAATGGCCAAGCTCTAACACATGGTGGTAAAAAGACAACTACAAGGAACAGTTGTACACAGTGTGCTCATACATTAGTAGCAATGTGTTCTGATAATGGATTTGCCAATAAATTGCATTCCAAGTAATGTCATTTATCTGCTAATCAAGGACCAGACATATGGGGCATTAGTCATTACATTACATAAAATTGTGACAGTTGAGAGATATGTTCATGGACACTAAGTAGACTAGATAGCTGGTGATTTCTTAGTTGGCTGTCATGGGATTAGAATCCACAAGCTGTAACTCCAGGGAAAATATGCACTTATTTTAACAGTTGACTGGTGTCAGATTAGAACACACATGCAGTGAATACAGGAATAATGCACACTTATTTGACAAGTTTACATTAGAGCACAAGCCTGTTTTAAACTTTATTGATAATATTCCTTAAAATCTGGCATTTATACACATGGATAGCTGCCTGGACATAATCTATCTTACCAATATACCTTATTCCTTGACTGTGTGGAATATACAGCATTATTTCAGACAAAATGGCCAGAACACAGGCTTGAACCTTACTGTAGGTATTGCACTACATTTATTTCAGGCAGGTTTTTTTTGCAGTCTTTATTCATTTAAATTTCATACTTGACTGGTATCAGATTAAAATACACATGCAGTGAATACAGGAAGAATGCACACTTATTTGAAAAGATTACTTATCAAAACACAATCCTGTTTTAAACTTTATTGATAATGTTCCTTAAAATCTGGCATTTAGACACATGGATAGCTGCCCAGTACTTCAGCGACCTTACCCATATACCTTGTTCCTCAACTGAGTGGAATATACAGCATTATTTCAGACAAATAGGCCAGAACATAGGCTTGAACTTTACTCTGTATTGCACTACATTTACTGCAGGCAGTTTTTGTTGCATTCTTAATTCATTTACATTTAACAGTTGACTGGTGTCAGATAGGAAAACACATGCAGTGAATACAGGAATAATGCACACTTGTTTAAAAAATAGAAGTTATGTCTTACCATAATGTTCCATCTGTGTTGTTCATCTTCTTTCATTCATCACTGATGAGTTTGGTTCTGAGCCCTCGGAACTGAGTTGGCTTTTTTACCATGCTCATGCCAGCCAAAAAACTCCCGAGCTAAGTTTCTACCCAGAATGCCTTTCTCCCTGTTATCTCAGATCATGTTTGCTAGAGACAGAGAAGTAAAGCTGAGGCCACTTCTGCGCAAATGCCCTAGGACACCACTTGGACCCAAAGCATCCCCTAGGAGCCTTTGGAGGGGGAAGGAGGGTGGGAAGTGATGAATGAAAGAAGATGAACAACACAGATGGAATGTTATGGTAAGACATAACTTCTTTATCTGATGTTGTTAATCTTCTTTCCATTCATCACTGATGGGACAGAATCCAAAGCTATCTTGAGGTCCATGGGCAGCCCTTATGGGAGAACATTCTTGAGTACCACTGAACCGAAGGCAGCTTTCCCTCTGGAGACCAAGTTCAAATTGTAATGACTGATAAAGATATGAGGCTTAGCCCAAGTAGCTGCTGCACAAATGTCATCCATGGAAGCCCTGGAATGGAAAGCTACAGATGTTGCCATAGATCTAGTGGAGTGAGCTTTAACTTCTGGCATAAGTTCTTTACTGAGGGAATAGATGAAATGTATACAGTCCCTTAGCCATTTTGATAATGTAACCTTGGAAGCAGCATTTCCCATTCTGGGCCCAGAAAAGGATATGAAAAGCTGTTCAGACTTACAGATAGGTTTGGTCCTGTCTAGGTAAAATCTCAGTTGCCTATATACATCCAAGTAGTGAAGGCAGTACTCTCCTCCATTGGAAAAATTCAGAAAGAACACAGATAGGTCAATGGTCTAGTTAATGGAAAATTCAGAAACAACTCTGAGAAGGAAGGAGGGATTCGTCTGAAGTGATACTCTGTCTTTATGGAAGACCAGATAGGGCCTCTTGATACACAATGCCTGCAGCTCTGAGACCCTTCTGGCTGATGTGATGGCTACCAAGAACAAAGATTTCCAGGACAAGAACTTTAGGTCACACTTTGCAGCAGGTTCAATGGGTTTTTGAGTCAAAGACTGAAGGAATAAAGTGAGGTTCCATGGTCCCACAGCCTGTCTGACAGGAGGCCGGATATGAGAGGTTCCCTTGAGAAAGGCCTTGCATAGACATAAAGAGATGAGAAGGGTGCCATCTATACCATTGTGGAAATTAGAAATTGCTGCTAGGTGTACTCATACGGTAGAGGCAGAGGTTCCATTATCAAAAAACGTAGCCAAGTATTGTAGTACTGCAGTTACTGGAGCCGAATACGGGTCTAGCATGTTATCCTTGGACCAGATGGAGAACCTTTTCCATTTATCCTGATATAGTCTTCTGCTGGATGGTTTATGAGAGGCCAGAATGATGTCTCGAACAGACGATGTGAGATTAGCTTGCCTGGCAACTAACGGAAGTGGAGAAACCAAGCTGTCAGCTTGAGACTGGGCAGATTTTGGTGGCTCAACCCTTGGGGGTGAGTAATCAGCTCTGGAAGAGAGTTCAGAATCCATGGCAGATATACTAGGTGAGGCCGAAGGAAGGGGAACCAAACTTGTCAAGGCCAGAACGGAGCTATGAGGATCACCTTGCATCTCAACCAAATAGCTTTCTTTAGAAATTGTGGAATCAGGGGAATGGGAGGATAAGTGTAAAGAATTCCCGTGGGCCAATCCTGTAATAGAGCATCCCTTGGGGACTCTCTCTCTGGGGGAAGAAGGGCAAAATAGCTGCTGCACTTGTTCAAAGGGGAGGCGAAAAGATTGCAGCAAGGCTGACCCCAGTGGCTGAAGATTTCTGTCTCCACCTCGGGATTGAGCGACCACTCGTGAGGTAGGAAGATGCATCTGCTCAGTTTGTCCACAATTACGTTGGAGCTCCAAGGATATGCATTGCTATCAGAAAACGGTTGGAAGCTATCGCCCACTGCCAAATTCTCATGGCTTCTCGACACAGAGGGTAGGATTTGGTTCCTCCTTGCTTGTTGATATACCAGACCACTGACGTTGTCTGACTGAATTGCAATTGTCCCAGAAGGGAGAACTGAATGAAAGCCCTGCAACGCTAACAGCACTGCTTTCAGTTCCAGAACACTGATATGCAGGTGGACCTCTGAGGTGGACCATGTGCATTGGACTGTCTTTCCTGGAAATGGCCCCCCCACCTGGTCAGGAAAGCATCCATGGTCACAATGGCTTTGGGATGAGGGGATTGAAATGGGCAACTCCAAAGTTCTGTGTCTAGCCTCATCCAGCAAAGGAGGTCCTGTTTACAGGAGTTGGTTATTCGAATCTGGTAACAGAGGGGGTGATAGTTTGGGAACCATTGACAAAGAAGGAGCCATTGCAAGATCCACATATGTAGCTTCATTAGGGGTACTATTGGAATTGAAGCTGCCATAGAACCTAGGGCATAAAGAACTTCTCTTGCTGAAACTTTTGTTTGACAGACTATCACTCGGAGCTGGAGCCTCAATCGCTGGAGTCTGTGATTTGGGAGTGATACTAGACAGGACTGGGTATTAAACACTGCTCCAATTAATTCTATTTGTTGTGTAGGAGTAAGGTTTGATTTCTCCCAGTGTATCATTATTCCCAACAATTTTCACAGAGGGAGAGAGAGTATAATGCAGTGCTGTTATCAGAAGATGCTTGGTGGGGGCTGTGAGGTGCCAGTCATCCAAATATGGAAACACCCTTAATCCTTGTAGTCTCAAGTGAGCTGTGACCACTGTCATGCACTTCATGAACACTCTGGGGGCTGTAGAGAGACCGAATGGCATGGCTCAAAATTGATAATGACTGGACCCCAGCCAGAAGTGAAGCAGACCCCTGGAGCATTTGTCCATCTTTATGTGGTAATACGCATCCCAGAGATCTATCGAGCATATCCGATCGCCTTCCCTTAAAAAGGGGAGAATGGACTGAACCATGACCATCCTGAATTTGGTTTGGGTGACAGACTTGTTTAAGCTGCTGAGATGCAAAATAGGTCTCCAGTCCCCTGTCTTTTTTGGCACCAAAAAAAATCTTGAGTAAAATTCGGATTCAGGTTGGTCTGGTGGGACTGGTTGGATGACTCTTTTTTGAGATGGCTTTATTATCGCTGAAGCTTCTTCTTCCCTTTGACTGGGTGGAACATCAGGAAACTTTCTTGGAAAATTTGGTTGACAAGAAAGGGGAATTGTGTAACCTCTGGTGATTATACTCTGCACCCAACAATCGGTGGTAATAGATTAGCAGGCAGCTTGGTGCAGAGAGAAATGACCCCTGACTGCTTCCAAAGGTAAGCAATCAGGCTGCTCCTCAGCAGCACTGATAAGGCTGTCCAGAGACAGAATCCCTGGAGCCTTGGTTATGAGGACCCCCTCTGCCTCTGTAGGGGCATCTTCTGGAATTGTTACCCCCTCTGCCCCCTGGGTGTATCATCACCACATGCAGCATGGAAAGGACCCTGAGATTTTTTGTGCCACATTTTCCCACTCCTCTGATTCCTGGAGAAGGTACTTTGATGATTGGAAAACCATAGACCTATGGCAGACAGGGTCTTTCCATCTTGCTTGCAACTGGCTAGCATGTCTTTCACTTTGGAGCCAAAAAGGGATGATGCTTCGATGGGAGCATTCAAAAAGGAAGACTTGGAAGGGGTCCATGAGGTCACAAATGTGCATCCAGGCATGACGCCTCATGACAATGGCTAATCCCGCTGCTCTAGCTGCCCCTTCAGTTGCATGTGAAAGCAACCCCATGAACGAATTGGATATTGATTTTAGGGTTGGGACTTGTGAGTCCACTTTGTCCCTGACCTCATCAGACAGCTGTCCTGTGAGTTTCCCAGAGAGCTCAGAGATCATGTCCCTCTGGAGCCTCGTAAAATGTGCCAAATAGTTCAGGGACCATATAGCAAAGGTCCCTGATGGAAAAACTCACTTCCCAAGTCTGTCCACTGCCCGGGACTCCCTGTTGGGCAGGTGGACAGTGGGACTTACCTCATCCAATTCCTTTTTTGTGACTGCCACCACCACCATAGCATCGACTGGTAACCCTTTGGACCAATGCGGGTTCTCCTTGTGAGGGGAAAGAATTTTGTCAGGTCTCCGAGGGATCACCTCAATGGAATCAGGGTTCTTCCAAGTGTGCTGCATGATGAGCTAGACAAGCTCGTTGGTAGGTGGGGTCACCCAAGATGTAGAAGGCCAGGCACGGAAAGCCTGCAGGAACACAGACTCCTCAGACAAAGGGTTGGAGGGTTTCCAGTCACCTCTCTGCTTTAACATTTCCAGGATGTCTCAGAGGGAGACATCATCAGGAGGTGACTGAGGGGACCCTTCACCATCATCATAATCTATGTCTTCCATTATGTCTTCCATTAAGGACTCCTCGGGTGAGTCCATGTGCTTCCTCTTGCACGTCCTCTTTCGAGGGAGCTCCTCAGTGGGGGTCTCTGAGGAGGACTCACAAGAGCAGGTACCCTGAACAGGGGTGTCCTGTGGCTTGTCTGCCTGGTGTCCTGGGGTTTTGGTCTGTGGCACGGGCCGAGGTGCCCACCCCCCAATTCACAGATTGAGGAAGGACCAGTTCCGCAGGGACCAAAGGGACAAACCCAGAGCCTGAGTGAGGTGCAGTTTAGGCGCCGAGGTGATGGGTTCTGAGAAGGACGTTGGAGCAGAAGGCTTCGGAAATGAAATGGTCAAAGGAGTGTAAGAAGGAGTCCATGGAGAAACCAACCCAAGACCTGCAGGTGGATGTGTGTTAGAAAGTGTGGGTATCCCCCTGGCTACCAACAGCTGGCCCACAAGATGCACCATGTCGTGTTCCGACAGGCTCCTGGTGGATTTAGTGGATACTCCAGATGGAGAGTCAGGACTGTCAATGAACAGGTTATACACCTGGCCCAGAAATGGATCTATGGAAGGGGAGTATCGGGTCCATGGTACAAGGTCTGCTGGCACTGAAGTCTCAAATTTTGAGACCGGGAGTAATGGGGTCAAATCCAACTTTGTTGGTAAAACGCTCGGTGCAGAAGTGGCACTCGGAGATGAAACGGTATGTTCCAAAATTGTAACTGACAAAGGTATCAAAGGTTTGCTCTGAGCCAAAGTGGCCACAGGTGTTGAAGCCAAAATAGGCATAGTGAGGTCTATAATCGGTGCTGGAGGCAGGACCAGTACCGAAGGTGGTGCTGGTATCATAGGTTTCAAGATGCTCGGAGCCGACAAGGATGGAGGGATAGAGGCAGATTTATGCCCTGAAGACAACTTTGGGACCTTTGATTTCACAGGCTTACCCTGATCACCCAATGGCAAGGAGGGAACCGAGTGGGACCTCTTTTTGTCTTTAGTAGGAGGGGTTGAGACCTCTATCACAGAAATGGCCTCTGAAAAGGTAGACTTAAGTAACCCTTTCAGTATCAGTTTATTTTTGGGCTCATTAAGACTGCATTGATTAAAACTCTGACAAATGTCACAAGGAGGCTGCACCGAAAGTTGTGGCACCCCCGAACAGTATACACAATTATCTTGAGAATCACTAGTAGGTAACTTGCCATTACACAATGCTTAAAACCTGAAGTACCTTTCTTATCCGACATCTTGATAGAGAGACACCACAGGCCAACAGTATAACCAGTCAGAACAAATAAGTCAAACACCGTTCAAAAAAGCCACAATTGTGCTACTACAGTGTTATGTATAAGAGAAAACAGAAACACCTTACTGAAACAAACCCTAATAGGCTAGACAGGAAAGGAAAATACCAGCTATGGTATTGAATCTATAAATTGTGTAAATGTATTGTTGAAGTAGAGAATCTAAATAATATTTGCACAATGGGAAAAATTATATATTAAGCAGTTTTCAATTGCAGAAGATAGGGCAAATAAGGCCTGGCCTAAAAAAAAAAAAAAAAAAAGAGAGAGAGAGAGGAGCAATATAGTAGACACACCTGTTATAAATGGGAGTCTTATAAACCTGTTACAGAACATGTTCTATATGTAAAAAAAAAAAAAATGAGTACCACGGAATACAGATACATATGAGCAGGATTTTTATCCATCTCAAGGAACTGGACCAAATGGGAAAATGGAGAAAGAAGTAGTGACTAATACTAAAAATTCAAAAAATGTGGTTGAGTCAGAAGTTTTGCAGAATAATTCCACCACACAGGGGATTGTTGCATTAGATAACATCGTAAGTGTATACAACAATTTTAAAATATTTAATTATAGTAACATGAGCTTGCAACCTGAGCATTTCAGTCTTTTTTCTAAAGGCCTGAAATTTATTCCAAAACTTAATCTTTCCATTATGTTTAACAACAAAGAACTTCTAGGGTAGGCATGGGGAACAAGGAAAAAGAAAAAAGTACTTTTACACCACACAGCAACTTCTCTACTAGCTTTTGATAAAAAAGTGGTTAAGGAGATTTACACTCTTAATAGTAAAATTCACAAAAATAAAAGTAAAAAAGTATTTTCTAACTTAACTGATTCAGAGAGTGCAATTCTTAAAGATCTTATGAGTGATCATAGTAATAGAATAATGAAGCCAGATAAATATTGTCATCTTTGATGCAACAGCTTATAGTGGCATACAATATTTATTGGAAAAAGAATTTGAAGATTTTTTTCGATTTCATGATTGTGGAACACATCATTTTTTGGCAACATTTGTAGGTATTCGAAAGTACATAAGGATCATTCACTTAGAAGACAATAAGAATCTTTTCAGCTCTATTGATGTTATAGATCTATTCAGTAGTATCCCAATAGAGGAGGGCCTGGAGGCATTTTTAATAGAAGGAAGGGAAACACACTAGTTTAGACTGGGACAAAATCTCAGTTTAAACTGAGCTCATAGTATTGTTCTTGAAAATAATTTAAATTTTCAAAAAATCAGATTCAATAGCCCATTTTTTGCTAATATAATGTATTATTTGACATATATATTGTCTGAAGGGTGGACAAGTATTCTTTACTAACTCTCATATGATTTATAACAGCTGCCATCCACATATTTTGAAAAACAGAAAGAGGCTACGATGTGCCCATGTTGACACCCCTTTACTGGGAGCAAATTATATGATACAGAGTATATATGGTTGAATAATATCAATCACACTAAAATATATTTTTATATTCACATATGTATAGTATAAGAAGGAAGGACACAAAAAGCTCTTTGTTTGGAATTTAGAATTGGTTAGGAATAATCCCAGGTGTTTTTCATCTTTATATGTAAGAATTATACATATGAATTGTCATTCTTATGAACAGTGTTACTTATGTATTGTGAATCAGTAGTGATTGTTTAAATACATCAATTGGATAAGCTATGGTATTGAAGGAATACCACAAGGGTAAGAGAGGAAAGGCCGTACCAACAATGGTACTTAAAAGTTTACCAACGGTAACAACGGGTAGAGCAGAGAAGAAAAAAAATCAAGGTCTGACAGGAGAAAACACACTAGAAATACTACTCTCTCAATAACAAATGAAGATATCAAAAGATTTTCACACAAAATATCAAATAAAGTTCCACTTAGCTGAGAGCTCTATGCGGCAAACTAAATCTGAGGTAACAGGGAGAAGGGCATTCTGGGTAGAAACTTAGCTCAAGAGTTTTTTGGCTGGCGTGAGCTTGGTAAAAAGGCTGACTTGGTTCCAAGGGCTCAGAACCGAACCCATCAGTGATGAATGGCAATAAGATTAACAACATCAGATGATTACTTATCAAAGCACAATCCTGTTTTAAACTTTATTGATAATGTTCCTTAAAATCTGGCATTTAGACACATAGGAAGCTGTCCAGGACTTTAGTTACCTTACCCATATACCTTGTTCCTCGACTGGGTGAAATATATAGCATTATTGCAGACATAATGTCTAGGACACAGGCTTGGACCTTATTCTGTATTGCACTACATGTATTTCAGACAGTTTTTCCTGAATTCCTCATTTGCTTACATTTAACAGTTGGCTGGTCTCAGATTAGAAGACAAATGCAGTGAATACAGGAATAGTGAACACATTATCTGAAAACATTACATATGAAAGCACCATCACGCTTTAAAATGTATTCATTAATTTTGCTTCAAGTCCGGCATGTAGAGCATGGATAGCTGTGCAACACTTCTAGTAAATAACCCATATACCCTTGTCATTAACTGAATGCAACTTACAGCATATTTCACACAATGAGCAGACCAGAACAGTGACTGTTAATCTAGGGTGATCCCAACATTAACTGATGTTTGGAAGCTATACTACACAGTAATGCATGTTTGCTTGATTTAACTTCCTTTACCATTTCAGGTAGGCAGTGACACATTACTAAACATGTTGCATGTCTCATGTATGCCATACCTGACTGTTAAGACTGCAAACTCTGTAAACAATTTATTACAAAAGTAAGTCATGCATTAGGTTATTATTTTGATGTTTCCCTACTTACCACACTCTCACCTCATCCTGGCCAGGTGCCCTGCATGGGACTGAATATTGTGAGCCCTCTCTTCTGCAGCTGTTATAAGAGAAGCAAACCATTATGCATACCAGTTTTATACAGATTCAGACTGTACATTTCTAAAGTACTGCCAAACATACTTGCATATCTGTGGGGTCTGCCCAGCCCAAGCTTCTTGAACCCAGGTGTCCAAGGTTCCCTTCTTTCTATGCTTCAGGTCATCATGGTGGTGATGACACTACTCACCAGTGCAGGGATACCAGTAGCACTGGTAAGTTCCCTAGCCAACCGATCCCAGGCCTCAGACTTACAATCTGAGCCCTGGTAATTGCCCTGCAGCAGCTGGATTTCATAGATCTTAACCAGGAGTCCAACAAACACCTTGTACTCCTTCACCCCACCTCTGCACCAGAAAGTGTGCTCCCTCTCCAATACCACCAGGCATATCGACAACCAAGTGAAGACTCCAATGAATTGTGTGAAATTCCTGCCTATTGGCCTTTATATAGGCTGCATTCCCACCCGTACATGTCATACTGTAACTTTCAAAAAAAATGTGTCACTTAGCATCATGCAAACTCGCATATACCATCTTTAAATGGAGCTTAGCAATGTACAAACAGGTCTAGACCATTGACCATGTTTAAGCACTGCTTAGCATCTTGCAGCCTTTCCAAATGCAACAATTTTTTAATGTTGAACTAAACCTATGTTTCATTCACCTGACACATTTACAAAGCAATAAATGTAAAAAGCATGACTGCTCAGGACTTGAACCGAGGACCTACTACACTGTAGGACATGACTTAACTTATGTAGCCACTGGGATAGTGAAGGGAGCTTGTATATCTTCACAAATACTGCACAGATGCCTATAAGCGTAGTGCAGCTTGGCTGGCTGCATGGGTTTGCATGTTGCTAAGCACTGTGGAACTACAACAATTGAATACATCCAGTTTCTTTTTTTAGATCTATAGTGAATGTGTACTGTATCTGTAAGCAAAGTGAAGCATAGCTCAGCATGACACCGCATCGCCCAATCAAGCAGAATAGAAAAAAATGTCTACATCTATCTAGCTATATATATATATATATATATATATATATATATGTGTGTGTGTGTGTGTGTGTGTGTGTGTGTGTGTGTGTGTGTGTGTGTACATATACAATTGATTACATCAAATTTCTATATTTAGATATATAGCAGATGTCTGCTATATATGTGTAAGCTCTGCTCGTCATAGAGTGGGCAAACAAGCAGAAAAAAACAAACAAAATATATACAATTGATATATATACGTTTTCTATTTTTAGAAAAATAGCAGATGGCTGCTGTACATGTATAAGTGCAGCTCAGCATCGCTAAGCAGCGCACAGTACAGGGCAAACATCTCATAAAGATTAAAAAAGGAAGTTGTTCTGTGCTTACCATCTGTCCAGAATGTTTCTGGACAGTCCACAAGTACAGGACATCCTCTACACTGTTGCTTGCATGGATTTGATAGTCATATTACCCTTATCTCCCTTGGCAGCGTGCCATGATTAATATGCATGGTGGACTGCCAAGGGGGAACCATGGCCGTGTACATGGATACAGTCTATGTAGGCTCTACATGGAGCCTACACAGATTTTATTGAATCCTGGGGTCTGTCTTGATGTTGTAACTAGTATGAACCTATAATATTGTGGGAAAAATTTTCCAGGGAATTGTTATGACTAGGCTTGCATAGGCCTTAGGGCCGATAGCCTAGTACCAACCTATGAACCTATAATATTGTGGGAAAACATTTCCAGGGAATTGTTATGGCTAGGCTTGCATAGGCCTTAGGGCCAATAGCCTAGTACCAACCTATGAACCTATATAGCTAGGCCTTAGGGCCAATAGCCTAGTACCAACCTATGAACCTATATAGCTGATAACATTACTGTGAGTGAGTTGCTCACTCAACATATTATTCTCACTACTATTTCTAAAATATGCTTTAGCCCAACTAGTTCTCTTACTATTTACATAGCTTTTAGTGTCATTCAAAAGGATATAATCATAACATCTTGTCCAAAATTCTTGATACATTTCTAAGAATTGTTTATTACGTTTGATCATTTGTATTAAGCCTAGTCATTCTAAAATGTTGGCTTCATACAATCCCCTTAAACACGTGTTGGGGATGCATACTATGCCTATACAATAATCTAGTCACATGTGCTTCTTTCTTGTGCACATGTCTCTATATTCATATTCTCTTTTACAATGTTATCCAGAAAGTTCATTTAATTCCTTGCAAATCTCATTTTAAACATAAGAAAATTAGTACTGATGTCAAGGTATGAAAAAAATTCATGTAGATGTTTTCACTACCTGTCCAAATTAAAAACACATTGTCTACAAAACCCTTATAAAAAAGATGCAAACTGAGTTGAATAGTGCGAATCACTGTATATATTAGCAATTTCCCAGTTATTCAATGCTAAGGTTGTGTATGTATTTTCAACTGATTCCCCATTGCCACCCTGGAGACCTGATGAAAAAGCTCTCGCTCAAATATAAATACATTACTATTCAAAACTATATTTAAAAGGATTAATATATAAAATTAAATCACTTATGTTTTTGCTTTTTACTGGGAGATCATCACATCATAAAATCTGGATCCCTGGACTGGATATAGAGTTAACAGCACAGGCTTGACATGGATGATGGATGATGCTTCTTAATTAAGTTAAGCCCAAGTGGCTTTTTTATTGATTCTGATTCTTCACATACATACCACATATATAAAGTTTTTTTTAGTAATTTTTTTATCTTTATCTGAAGAAGGGCTACAAAGCGCCATCTTGTACTGTTTGTTTGTTGAATTAAATCTTTTTCTACTGATAAATTAATATGAATCTATTTAAATATAAAAATGACCAGTTTTTACATTAGAAAAGGCTTAAAGACTCCCACATGGATCAAGCCTGGATCACATCACATTAAGACCACATAGGGATGATAGCTTAGAGTTAACAGCACATAGGGATCCCTAACAAAATGTCTTTAAAGCATGATGATTATCTATCATATAATAATAAAAATTAAGTATAATTATTTTATTGAAGGGAAGGCTGAGCCTGGCGCTCATCTTGTACTGTTTGTTTGTTGGAATTAAATCCTTTTCTCTACTGAACTGAGCAGTATCCAGCTTCGTTATTTTGCTTGCTATATTTAAAAGGGAACATATAGTTTCTATTTGTCTTGCTCTTAACTCACCAGTGGAACACAAAAATTGTCTTATGGCTTCTATGCCATAATCATTTGGTATTACTGTAAATAAATAAGTAATATCCAATGTAACAAAAAATAATCACTCAGCTGATTAAATTCATGTCATTGTCTCAATTTATACAAAAAATCTTTTTTATCTTTGATATAACTTCTTACCTTCTGTAAATAAGGGCTCAGAGTCATCCGGCCCCTGACACAATAGGTTTTATAGGTAGATTTTTAAGATATTTATACATTTTTAGGAGTCCATATAAAAACAAGATGACAGGATGTAGAACTGATAAATAACTGAATAAATCCAAAGAAATGTCAGCCATAAGCTGTAATTCATATATTGCACTAGTAATCTCATGTATAATCTCACAATACTTATCATGCGTTATTTTCTTAAAAGTTTTTTCATCATTCAAAAATTCTTGCATGCTTTTCAAATACATACCTTTGCCAAAAATCACAATTGCACCACCCTTATCTGCCTGCTTAATAACTATCTCAGAATTTGATTACATCTTTACTAAGATGTCATGTTCTTCCGTTTAAAAAAAAAAAAACATGTAGACAACTGGTAAAGTGTTACGGTTGAGAAGACCCAGACTTCACCTCCAGGGATCATGGAAGAAAGTAACAGCAAGCTGAAAACATGCTGGACCTTCAGTAACGGATTTTGTCCATGGCCAGCATGTCATTTCCAGTGTGTTTGCTTATATTATGGTAAGGGACATCCTGCGCTTAGGTGTTGGGCAAAGGAAGGTTCAGTGATGGTTCAACAATCAAAGGCATTCAAGGGACAAGCCACGGGGGTCTCCCCAGTTAGTCACCTTACTGGTTCTCATCCCTTTAGCAGTTCAAGTGAAGGACCCTTTTTCACCACTACCATAGAAGGTTAAATTAATCCATTTCTGGTGAAGTCTGAGGTTTTGTTTCAGTTTTTGACAGGTTATCATAATCAGCCAATTAAAGCAAGACATTTTGGAAGGGATTTCACAGGAATTTTTTTTGAAGGCCTGGACAGTGCCTCATTTCTGCACATGTCACAATTTGCATTCTATACATGGTAAAGAAACTGAGCTGAAGGAACTCATCAGGAAGGAAATTTCCACAGGGAGGGTGTTGGGACCTATTTCGACTCCCCCTGTCCCTCACCTTCAGTTTCCCTCCTGGGTTTAGTGCCAAAAAAGACCCCAGGTCATTGCTGACTCATTCATCATCAGACATTCCCTTTGGGCTATTCAGTGAATGACAGTATCAGCAGGGAGGATGTACAAGCCAAGTACGCTACTCTGGAGGATGCCATTGATATCATTAGAAGGTTCAATAATCGCTGGTTGATGAAGGATAATACTGAGTCAGCCTTCTGTTTACTTACCATTCTTCATGCAGATCGATGTTTTCAGGGGATTATGTTTGATGGGGAGTTTTTCATGGACACTGCCATGCCTATGGGTTGTTCTTTGTCTTGCTACATGTTCGAGAAATTTAGTTTAGTGCTACATTGGATTTGGCAACAGAGGGCTTCAGAACAGTTGGTAGTGCATTATTTGGATGACTTCCTATTCTTTGGTGATGAGAGTGCATGGGCTGATTTGGATTTGAATGCATTTTCCCAGTTGTGTGGGGAGCTTAGGTTCCTTTTAATGAAGGAAAATTGGAAGGCCCTCTAAAATCTTTGCATTTTAATGGGTTAGAAATTGATGTTTTACATTCCACATTCACAATTCCCCTAGATAAGATTAAAAAATTGAAGAAGGCAATTCACAAATTGTTTGTCTTCAAAGGAGTTAGAGTTTCCCAGATCACAGAAATCTTGTGCATCCTTAATTTTGACTGCAGGACAATTGCTCTGGACAGGCCATTAATCAGGAGCCTGGAGAATTTGCTAAATGGGGACATGCCAGAAGCAAATGGTAAGAGTGACTAAAAGGGTTAAGGAACACTTATCTATCTGGAAATATTTTTTGGCTCATTATAAATATATTGTTTTTTTGACAGAGGTATTTGAGGTTATCCCCAGAAGTTCAGTTGTGCAGTGATGCAGCAGGTGCTTTTACTGTCACAACAGATGGTTTTCTTCCCCATGGCCATCCACTTGGGGTGCTCAGGTGAAAAAAGACATTACATTCTTGGAGCTTATGCCAGTTTGAGTGGTGCTGTTGGTTTGAGGTGACCTCTTGGGTGATAGGAAGCATTTATATCATGTTATCGAAAGATGAAAATAACGAACGCTATTTCATCGGCCCCAAAACATCTACACATGAAAATATTGAACATTCAGAATAGCGAATTATTTTCCCATGGAAAAAATTTGCTGCTCCAAAACACATACACACAACACAAGGACATCAAACAAACAGCAACCACACACATACTTTTAAATTCCTACATCTAATGTTACACTAAACTAAACATATACTACTATCTACCCACTTACCTTAACCCTAACCCTAAGGTCCGTCACTATCGCACACTCACCTAATCCACGCCCTAACCCTAACTCACTTTAACTGCCCCTAACCCTAAAGTCTGTCACTATCGCACACACGCCTAACCTGCGCCATAACCTTAACTCACTTAACCCGCCCCTAGCCCTAATGTACAAACAATCGCACACTTACCTGAACCCAACCCGTAACTTTCCACCACAGCGCTAAGAATAGCAAAGCCACAGAAACAGCCAACCAAATTCTTTCCTGAGGAAAGATTCTGCAGCTTCGCTATTCTTAGCATTCACTGAATAGTGTTCGATATCAGAACATTCGAAGTTTTAATACTTCAATGTTCTGATATAGACCCGATAGGAAGGTGGTTTTCAATTGCAACTATTTATCAGTAGTTCCTGTTTTGAACAAGAGAACGTCTAGGTCTCCTAGGGCTCAGTCCTTACTCAGACAGCTCATGCTATAGAGTTTGAAGATTAATAATCTTTCATTTAGGGCTCTTCATGTTCCTGGTAAGAATAATGATTTAGCTGATTGCCTATCTCACCTTCAAATCGAGAAATTCAGAGAACTACCCCAGAGGTCTATGAAGAGCCCCTGGAGCTTCTGGACTCCATTTGGATGATTGCCAAGGAGAAGCAGCTCAGTTGATGTCACAGTTCTGGGTCACTAAGATAAAGAGGGCATATGGTTCCTCTATTACTTCTTTTTGTCAGTTTTTAGAAGCGTTACCTACAGCTAGCAGAGTATGGCCTACCAATATTATTTTTCAGTTCCTGATTTCCAGGTACATTCAGAAAGAAGCAAACAAAGCCATCTAAATTCACCTTTCAGCCCTTAATGTTTGGGCTAAAGTAACCGGGTTGCCTGATTTCACCAAAGATTGGTTGGTCACTGACCAGTCATTGGCTGGGAGAATTCCTTGGGCAGGGTTGTTGTTCATTACTAGCACATTGATCTACACTTCCTGCAGGTCATTCTTCAGGGAATTCATAAAATCATGCCCTGTTATATACATTATCCCACCTATGTTATGCTAGTGTCCTGAATTTATTTGGGATGAGTGCTTTCAGGGTGAGGGAGATGTTTCTTAGTCTGAAGTGGGAGGATGTTTATGTTTTTCATGATTCCATATCTGTTTGGCTGTACAGATCTAAGACAGACCAGCAGAGTTGCTTGATTAATTTACACTCCCTTTCCCCTACTTTGTTGTATCCTGTTTCAGTATTTGGCTGAATTTCTCACTCTTCAGTGGTGTTCCAGGAATTCCACAACAGGCAATCACTGAGTGAGTTGAGCAGCCCCTTGTTTAGGTTACAATGTGATTGAACACTGGGACTTAAACAACAAGGATCTTGTATGGTTCTACCCAGATGGAGTGCACTTGTCAGACATGGGGCTTGATTTGCTCAATTTGGATTTCTCTTTGGATGAATTTTGAGAGTTGGTTGGGTTTAAAAAAAAAAAAAAAGAATTTTGCTTCTCATCGTCTTATTTCAGCAACTCATATACTAGTTTCCTCAGGAAAGGGGAGAACAGGGTGAACTTAGTGGGCCAGTTGGAGGAAGGCTTTATCCCTCCCCCTTGTTACCCCTTTATCGCTATTATTTCAGAATAGAAGCAGGCAGTATGGCTGTACTCCTTGGAGCTCATGTGGCTAGCAGGTTGTTGGTGTATTAGGGCACTGGAGTGGAAGAATCTCTTAATGTTACCCAGTATGAGACTGTTTTTACTGTGTTTTCATTTACTGTCATTGCATATTCAGTTTCTTTGCATTTGTTCCAATATGGCTGTAATTCATAAAGAAGGTTGCAATGGTACCTGTGCTTTGGTTTTATTTTAGTGGATCTGGTACAATATGACCCCCACAATGCAGAGGAGTTTGTCTCAGATTCGTGTCATTGTGGTGACACATTCAGGTTATTTAGGCCTGGTTCACTCCCAGGTGCTCAAGTAATTTGGTGAGAGGTGGATTAACATCCTCCCACCCTTCTTTCATTAGGGGCCGATGGAAGGTGGGATTTATTCCTCACTTTTCTTTTCCCCTCACTTTCCTGGACCTAAGCAGCTTTGTTAGTGTAATTTCAGAGTTCAAGAAGGTGACTGTGGCTAGCCAATTTTTGGTATACTAGGGCACAAGTGCAGACAGATCTCTTTATGTCAACTGTTGTATGTTTTTATTGTGTTATCATTTACTGTCATTGCATATTCAGTTTATTTGCATTTGTTCCTATACAGTTGTAATAAATAAAGAAGGCCACAATGACAAGCCTGTGTTTGGTCTTATTTTAGTTGATATGGTAAAAAACATCAACCACTATAAAGAATTTATTGGAAATGTAATATGTTGTAGCCATTACAAATATTAAAATGAGGACGGAAGGGGGATTTGGAGAGGTTTTTTTTATTATTCATAACTACTCTAAGCATCAAGTTCACAAGTAATACTTGATATTTCCACTTAATGTACTATAATACAAGAGACTAGCTCTTGACAAAGGTGTAATATTGCATGCGATATGTTTATTGTCTTGGAAACACTGATATTGCACAAAAATCAGGTCACTATAAATTTTAGCAGATGCTTGTTTTTGCAAACATACTGTAAAGAAGATCTTCATACGTTTGTCTTGTATTGCCTAAACAGTCAGGGTCATGGCTGAAAAGGGGCCTCAGACCACCCCACTTATCCAGTTAACAAATACAAATAAATAAATGCATACATAAACAATTCAGTGGATAAATAAATAAATTAATTAATTAATATGGAAAATTGCACTCAACTACAAGCAGAAAGCTAATGCAATATGTAGTCTAATATAAGCACAGTCAAATCTTACAGGGTTTTATAGGCTCATACGTTCATAGGTGTTTACTAGGCTAATGACTACAAAGGCCTTTTTAAGCCTAGCCATGCATCCCAAATCTCTGAAAAGTTCTGCTACCCTTGATAATTATAATCAGGAGCTTGAGAGATAAACCTTTTACAAGCAGGGGCCTGGGAGATGACACATTTGCAGGTTGCCTGTATCCATTAGAGACATAGGTGCCAAACCAGGGATGAATTTCCTGTTCCCCATCCAATTCTCCAAGTTACACTTGAACTGTGTTAGGGAGGAGCTCTGCTTCACATGGATGGGGAGTGGATACATACCTGTATCTCCAACAGGTCCTATTTATATCATAACAGGGTTTAAGTCTTTAGAATGGGTAATTCTGGTGCTGTTTCTTTTATGGATATGCAGGAGGTCCATCAGAGTATGGTCTGACAATGTCCTGTATGCCAGGCATAGATATCCCCTCAAAAACTTGTAGGAGACAGAATACAGGGCTAGGACCTTGAGGCAGTCTGCATAAGACATTTTACTTACATCCATTATTCCTTTAGTGAAGAACCTCTGTGGACATTCCAGTTGTTGGATATGCCTGGTTAGGTACATACCAAAGGTGGCATTGTACTCAATGATAGGTCTGATGAATGGGGAATACAGTGGAACAATGACTTCCTTGGACCTAGATGCTATACCTTTGATTATAAGGTGCACAACATAGAATGATTTCCTCAGTACTGTAGAGATGTGATGGTCAAAGGCTAGATTACTATCTATGTTTGTCCCTAAGTCCTTGACTACTGGGCCAACTCTAAGGGGTGTGTTGTCAATATGATAGTTACTAGGGGTGGATGACTTCCCAAAGGATACTATTATGCATTTCTTGGCATTCAGTTTTAGTCCATGGCTCTGACACCAGTTGTGTGTCTGTGTCAGCCCTTCCTGGAGAATATTTGTGTCAGTGGGGATTCAATGACAGCTCCTAATTTGCAGTCATCTGCAGCTTCCTCTTGCCGCATGTCTCTCAGCATGTTATACTTCCCTAAAAAGATTTACAATGAATTATGGTGAAGCACCTATGAAAAATCAGTTTTATCAAATCTTTTCCATGAAGGAGTGTTCAAAGTACTTGTCGTACTTTTTCTGATGTTAAACAGATGGATTCCATGACTTTTGTCTTGAATCAGCTCCTTTTTACTTGCTATTGCCACGTCTCTCAGTACATGTTGTATCCTTTCGCATGTATGAACCTTGTACAAAAGCTATTCTCTCAACATGCAGCTATACTGTTTTTCCTAGAATCAGATCAGTATAAGCAATTCCCAACAAGCAGTGTATTTTCAAGGATGGTTAATATTAGCTTGTCTCCTAAGTTCGGCATGCTACTTTAGTTTTAAAATACATACAAAATCCATTTAAAGAGATAACTACTCATTACATGTTGATTAATGTCTAACAGCCCAACTGGCACAGAGTTTATAATGCAAAGCACAATTAGAAATGTACAGGATAAAAATATGCACCTGTAGTGCAACTGGCACACTTGCCTTTGGTGCGGGAAGATCAGAAGACTGTGAAAGCCATTGCCACTCCAGATGCTTGAATTAATTTTCCAGTAATGACATTGCAGTGCAGCAGAAGGGGTGGTGCTGCACTCCTGTGCTGCCCTCCGTATATGTTAAACTGAGGCCTTGTCTTCCTGAGTTGGTAGTAGCTCGGGTAGGTGAATGCAAAAGATCCCTTAACACTCATCAAAAAGACTAGGGGCTTTTTATTTATATACATCTTTTGATTTTTTATATACTCTTTTCACTTTACACAATACAAAATAAACAAGTACAGGATAATAAGTAAAGTCACATGCATATTCCTTTAAACATATTTTAACATTCTAAATTTCATCCCTACCACCCCATTTGTTTATTTTTCACATAATAATTTCACAATTCCACATTTTATTATATAGCAGTTCTTCATATCTACTATTACAGGTTATCCATATATATCCTATCCATCATATATTTTTCTTTCTTTCCATAATAAACCCCATAACATATTTATATATTAATTAATTTAGTTATTTATCCTCTGTTGATCATGTTATAATATCCAAATCTATGTTTTGTAAATGTTCAAACTGACATTAATTTTTAAACCTTTCCCATACTTGTTTAATCTTAATCACATTACAGTAAAACATGTTCGGTTGATTCATCCACCATGCATATTTGACATAATTGTTCACACATCTGCATATACTTCATTTGTCCCTGGACTGGTAATTACTGCAACATTAACTTCTATAGAAAATCTTCCATTTCATTAACCTTTCTTTCCTTTACTGTCCTTTTAATATCCACACTTTTTTGCACCTATGGCTTCACATAGTAATTTCTGTCCACAACTGATCTAAAGTACCACGTTGCCACATGCATGCCCATTAGGGCATTCTCCAAACAGCACAGATTGTAAAACAGGCCAGACAGCTGAACACTCACACTTACTACATCAGTCACATTCTCTGGCCTCTAGGGTGGCATTTAGAATACAGGTTGATCGGAAAGGTATTTTAATGCAGTTGACAATGTACATTTGCTGCCCATTACAGGATATCTACCAGTATGTATATCATATATATCACAGACCCTATCTGATCCACATATTGGTAATATAGGCTGCTTACAAAGTTAACACCATTAACTTACACACACTGTTACATACCCAGTCAAAAACAAATATAATGCAGTACTCATATAAGTGAAGTGAATTTGTAGTGCTTGATACCCTTAAGTATACCCACAATATTGTTTACTACTACAGAGTAGGCTTGTGCCAGAACTATAAAGCATACAGATCATATACACACACTACTCCCTTGATGTGAGACAATGCACAATATGTAGACTATCAGTAAATACACTGTTATGAGTATTAACCACACATCCTGGTGCATGTACAGGCACCCTTGAGATCGCAATACCTGTGTGTGTGTGTGTGTGTGTGTGTGTGTGTGTGTGTGTGTGTGTGTGTGTGTGTGTGTGTGTGTGTGTGTGTGTGTGTGTGTGTGTGTGTGTGTGTGTGTGTGTGTGTGTGTGTGTGTGTGTGTGTGTGTGTGTGTCTGTTTTAAGTCCTTGCATGTCACACATCAGTGCTCCCACTCCCAATAGAAAATTTAATTTGCTCACCACTATGTTGCTTCTGTAAGGCACATTACAGATGATGTCAAACACATAGTGGATACACTTATGCTTCTACCCATATACAGATATGATTGTCAAGATATACATACTCAGGGATACCATATGGTTCTTGCAACTCCAGTATATTAAATCTTGAAATGTCTCAGAATCCCTCCACTGTGGGTCATTCCATATATGTCTTTGCTGAGTGGAGGACATCTGTGTTCATTCTCAAGTTCCTCACTGTGTTTTACCATATAACTGCCACTGAACAGTTGTTGGCCAAATCACATTTCGTGATAAAGCAGGATGTGGTCCACCATTAGTCACAGCTTACAAACTCTCCATTTTGGTGCACAAATAGACCCAGCCTTACACATGTTTGAATACAGTATTATCTGAGACACACACACACACACACACACACACACACACACACACACACACACACACACACACACACACACACACACACACACACACACACACACACACACGCACACAGGGAAATGTGTAGACACAGGGACTTCCAATGTCTTTCATAGTTGTCAGTCATCTTAGTTCTGGGCAAAACAGCACAATGCACCTTGGATCTGCATGATAGATGTTGGACTTGTATTGGTGGTCAGCTGCCTTCTGTACTGATGTTTACATGTCTGTCCACTCCTGTTGGCCTATGCAGTGGTATGCAATTGATATATACTTACTAAAGGGTATGGTGGTGATATGATTCTTAGAGGTTTTCTGGACTGAAACCCATTGGGTATGCATGCATGCACACAACAGGGTATTTAAAACCCACTTTCATTTGTTTCATGGAGTACAACTATATTGGATTGTACAAAGCAAAGTTGCAAGAGGATGCCTTCTTTTTACTGACAATGCATTATAAAATGTGGATATGCAACCAACTCTAAACAGTGAATTCCATATACAATCATATATACATATAAATATGTGTGCCTTTCAAGATTACTGTATATCAGACCATCACTGCTCATCATTAAATATCTGTGCCTTTTAGCAATAGCATCATGTTGAATAGGTCAGATTTCATTTGATTGTGTAGTATAGCTCATTTACCACTGTAAAGAGTTTGTGGCTATTCTAGCATCACTGCCATAATACAAGTTACAGTGTGAGCATGTTTGGTACTGTTTTATTTTTATGTTTTGCTTTACTATCTGGGAGAAAACAAAAAGCATGAATTTCAGTCATCAAGAGACAGAGGCCCTCCTCAATGCCATTAACAGAGTAAGGGCTTCCTTATAAGCTTTAGCAATAACCATGAGGAGAGGCAAAGTGCTTTTCACAGGTAATAGAAGACATTAATATATTTGTCCGGTGGGTACAAAATGTCAAGGATGGTAACTGACATGAAAGACAGGGCAGTAAATGGGCTTTAGACCCCTAGGGTGCATTACATCGAGGCGGTAACCTATCCCAGGTACTTAATGTTTATGGATGATGAAAAATTGTTTCCTGCTACTACCACCAGTGGTCTCACTGTCCTGGGTGGGTTGGATGTCGGGGTCTCTACTGACAGAGGAAGGTATTTATTTTAAATATTTTTATAATAGTTTTATTTTATATAATATATCATAATAATTATATTTTAAATGTGTTTTTCAGGGTAGAGCAGTGATCATGCTGGACCAATGTCAGGCTCAATCCAGCAAGCATAATGTCTTTAACAACTTAGTCAGGTATTACATTTATAGTATCAAATTTAACAGTAATATATTTCTCATGTAAAGTAATATATTTTACAAGAAAAGTGATAAGTTAAATGTGATTAAATTCCAGAGTTAGGCTATGTTTAGGGATTATATATTGTTAATATAGAACACTTATCAGATGTTAAGAGTAGGAAACGTATTGGAATAAGGAGCATGTTGTGTGAATGTTATTTATGTATAGTTTCTTTTAAAGGGACACTACTGCATGCACACCTCCCTCCATTCATGGTCATAGGCCAGTAGTAGCTGTAACATCACAGGAATGTGTACATTCCTTTACTTATGAACCTATATTGTTTTGGGATGGTGAAAAAGTCTATTTGATATATGCACTTTATTACAGGTTATGTAGCTGCTACCTCTGCTTCGCCTTAGTCTCACAAGCTGCAGAGGCCCCAAGCATTGGTGAGGCAAGTAAGAATATTACACTGTATGTGGCAAATAATAATAAACTGGTACAAATATAGGTTTCATCAGAATCCTGCACTGTGGCCAGTAACACCAGGCCCAGCACCATTGCTGGTATTGCTAATGCATCAACTGGTGAATCATGGACAGTGGTGCTTCTGTGTTCTATAACAGTGACAGACAAAGAGATGACACAAGTGTACCAAAGCAATCTACATGTAGACCTGTTGTGGCATCCCCCACAGCAGGACTAATACTGAAGGATTGTATTTGCTAGTACTGAAGTTGTTGCAACCAGTGAAACTTCAGACTGACCTGCTGAGATTTATGTTTGAGCTTACATGTACAGTTTCTTATACCTACATGGTCTGTACCAGACCGTGGCACATTATTTCCATGTGTCCAATGTGCAGTATGAATGGAAACATTATGAATTAGTTTATCACACAACCACTTTACAATAATATAAACAATGTGCAAATGGCATTAACAAGCTGTGTCGTGAGCTTTGCACAATAAACCTTTCATTCTGTACAATTGGATATGGAGCAGTGACAACAGTTTCTAATTTTGTACCACCCAGAGGAGAGCTGAACTACCATTGTTCCATCTATTTGGTATGTTGGTGGCATACCTTCCACTTGTAGTGACACCAAAGGGAGAAGACCATCTTCACTTCTGTATAGGCATGCTGCTGCTCCTCACACTCAGCTAGCAGAAGGGAGAGGAATGTACCTGTGTTCTTGGCACAGATAGAAACCTGAAGGATGCATGGGCATGTAAGAGAAGCTTTGATACAGCTACAGTTTCTTACCTCTGGAGAAGGCCAGAGGAGTGTTAGCATTTTGAATGGGGCCAGTGGTAAGAAATAAGGTCCTGGCTTGTGTGCTGCTGCATGTGGTATGAATGCCTACATGTGCCTTTAGCTTGGCACATGACACCTACACCTATGCTCTAATCCCTTGCTTATACTTCTACACAGTACTTCAGGCTCATATGACATAATATCACTTTAGTTTTACTCATACATGATTTTCTGTTTCATTTTTAGATGTAGCACCATACCTTTATCCAAACATCTGGGCAATTGTGTCACCTTGCATCTTTTGAGGCCAGCAACGATGTGCATTTTGTGCCCATTGATGGGGGGGTGCTCCTCACACACAGTCCTCATCACTGTCATATACTGTGTGGGTTGCCAGATTTCTATGTGCCATATTGTGAAGGGTGCAGCAGACCGGGTTGGGAGGGTGGCCTGGCCTGGTTAAGTTTGTTTTGCAAGCACACAAAGGCAAGAGTTTTGAGTCTCACAAGGGGTGATTGGCTAGGCTTACAATGGCTTGCAAGGGCAGTTAGCCTAGTACTAACCTATGAACCTATGAACCTATATATGGCAAGCATTCAGCACACAATAAAAACACATCTTTATGTTTACCATGACTCATTTAAGCAATAACCGATGACATTGATGTGGTATAGTGAAGATTTACCCACAGTTGGTGTGGTTTAATCATGAGGGTGAAGCCTGAGTGATTAAATAAAACCAACTGTGGGTAAATTTCAAAATACCACAACTGCGGAGTTGGTTATTGCTATTATACAATGACATTATTTAAGAAAAAAAAAAACTTACTTTTCTTAAATAATGACTTTATATAATGCCTCCGTGCTGCCCTTCCGAATGTTTCTGGTATCCTGGGGCTTTTTCTGATGTACTGAGCATGTGTATGGGACTTGTGTTCCCATGCTTACACAGTACATCAGTGCTGTGAAGAGGTAGGAAGGGAGAAAGGAAGAGCTCTATTGCTTTTTTTTTTTTAATTGAAAATAAAAAAAATCAGGAGACTTTTTACGTTCGGGAGAGATGGAACAGACAAAATAAAAGAATAATCAGGTAAGTTTCTTTAGAACATACCTGATTATCCTCTTATTTTTGTCTGTGCCATCTCCCTCGTTCATTTCAGGTCTTCTGTTTTCTTTTTTTGTGCAAAAAAAGAAAGAAAAGCAAAAAAAATTGAGACATACTAATGGGAAAAAGTCTGGGTGACCAGACCTTTTTCCGTTAGTATATTCTTGGATTTACAACAGGTACACTGGTTGGGCTGGCCAATGAGCGTGCTCATTTTTGAATATGAATGGTCAGTCATTGTATAATTAATGATATTCCAGCCATGTCATTGGGTAAACTATACATCTCATGTGTAGATGTCTGTGGGAACATTATGGGCATTAACAGTTATAGCACAAATTAATATCTAGCATCACCTAACAGACATCCATGGGGTGCATATGATCTTAGAGGGATTTCATGAATGCCAGATATCAACATTATGGTTACCCACTGGGTTGTGAGCTGTCCCATTGATGATTTGGCCCATGCAATTCCATGCTACATTTTTTACAGGCATCACTGACCACCAAGCTTCCCTCCTGCTACTATGTTGACTGATTTGTTCCTCCCAGTATGACAGCTCACCTTACGGTGTTTTCTACTTATCCTCAGCCTAAAGGTCAGACCTGAGCATCGAAAGTAGTGCCATTCAGTATGGGGGGGTGGTCAGTGTTTTTCACTAGGCATAAGTCATTCTCTGCAAGTTATCATTTCTGTTAGGCTAGTTGGACAATGTGTAATAGCATGAGCTCCACTTCAGGTCCATAGGACAACCATACCTGCTCTTGCTTATTCCACCAGCCTAGAGAGAAAAATGCCAGCATTATCTATTCCCCCAGTTTAGGCACACTCATCCTCTCTGCCTACACCATCAAGCACCCAAGATGTTAATCAAACTTGGGTCACTTGAGCTACAGTCATGGCTTTATCCTGCTATGCATCAGTGAGGCTTGACTGCATACTACATGGCAGTTGACACAATAGTAACCACATCTGTTGAGGTAACAAGCTGCATTATCTGTAGCTGGTCTGCTTATCATTACATGCATGCCAACTACTACAACAGAATAGTTGGTAAGCATCAGAATGCATGGACATTTCACATTATAGGTGTTAGCTCAGTCTGTGTATCAGGGACTCTTAAATATTGGTGTGCATGAGTCAGCAAGCAATCCAGGAACTCCTGCAGGAGGCAACTGGCCAATACCTGCAATATAAGATACACCAGTTGTGTCACTAGCAAGTCTTTGGAAAATTTCCTAATTGTTACAGCAGCATTTATAACCCTGGTTTATAGGAATACTGGCCTAGTCTAGCTGTGTCTTCTGCTATCTCCATAGAGTAGCACCACTGGCATTGTTTATCCATTATCTGTGCAATGATACAGATGCTGATCATAGGATAATAGGATATACAAGGCAATTGGTACAAAGGCCATATGCACCTTGCGAAATAGCCACCTTTTTAAAAAGTGTGAGACCTGTAAATCCTGGAGTAAATTTAAATGTCCAGTTGTCAAAGTTATGTTTGAAGGAAGAGAAAGGGTCATATTGCTTAACTTGAAGTGAAAGTCAATTCCAAAGCAGAGAGAGATGATGGACTATCCATCCATAGTGTTTTATTTTTTTTCTTATGTAGGTTAAGATCTCTGGTTCTAACGTTAGCTTCACTATTCAACTTACTGGGAGAAAAATAAAGTCAAGGATAAAAGCATCTCTAAGTGGGCAATGAGCAAGGCACAAATCTCCTTTCAGGAGTCTATATAACACAAACTACAGGGGCAAGGCTTTCAAACTGTTCTGGTAAATAAGATTCTTGCGACCAGAGATCTTTTTGGCTAGGAACTTGTTTTTTTTATTTATGTTTTTTAAATGGGTCAGAAGAGGTACAAAATAACAAGAAAAATAGGATCTGCAAACAAACTGGAACCACACCAAAAGCAGTCACGAAATGAGACCCTTCGCCACCAGGAAATGTGTCCAAGCACTTTTATTACAAAACCTTATAGACAAGGCTTGTAGCCGACAACATAAACATGTCAAAATGGGTCAAAAGAGGTGCAAGTCAAGGGTGTTACCATCTATAATGGGTTTTACCAAGACCGAATATACTAACGCTATCACTTCCTTGGATCAAAAAGACATGGCTTTGGTAATTAGTGATCAAATGTGAAGGAACTATTTATCTGGGTACCCAGATTTCTAATCTCTGTCAGTGTTGTAGACTGCAGTGATTTGCTGTTTCCAAAGGGCATAATGCTACATTTACTGGTGTTTAGGTTCAGCTTGTTTTTCCTGCACTATGCATTTATCAGTGTTATCTCATTTTAAGGCTATATTAAGGAGATTTAAAAATTAAACTCATTTTACAGTCATCAGCAAATTTGTTCTATGAGACTTAATTTGTTTTTAGTTTTGTTGTCAGGTTAATGTCGAAAAGGACAGGGCCAAGCACATATTCCTGGGAGATACCACTGGTCACCTTCTCTCTCTTAGAAAAGGCATCTTCTACACAGACAATATATTTTGTCCTTGAACCATTTGAGTGTTCATCTTACCACATATGGATCAATGTTTAAGGCTCATATCTTACTCACAATTTCTTCATATGGTACGGTATCGAATGCCTTGGCTAGTTCAAGATAATCAACATGAACAGTATGACCACTACCCACTTCTTAAGTGACCTTCTCAAAGACGTTGTCAGGATTTAGCAGGCATAATCTATCTTTTATTAAACTAAATTGTGGATTGTGCCAAATAAGATTTTTGATATCATGGTTTATGAGATTGCTAATGATGTTCTCCATGACTTTATAGTTCAGACTCAGGCCTGTAATTTAAAGGGACAGTGGTGGGTCCATAACTTCTTTGGAAAAATAGCCTTTAACTAGACTTAGGTTAAACAGTCTAATTAGGGGGTTTTGTGAGTGCATGTTTGACATTGTTTATTACACAACTCAATATGTTACCAGAGCTCTTAGAGGAAGTGTTTTTGGTTTTTGAAAGTGCCTTCAGGATATATCCCTTTGCATTGGTAGGTGGTAGGATTGACTTGGGGATGACTGGAATTGGGATACAAGTTTCAGGGACTACATTTGCAGCAAATTTGTTTGCCAGTATATTTGCAATGTTATTTGGGTTTTATTGGGGTGGCCCATTGTTAAAAAGTTCAGAATATTTATATGAATTATTTCCTAGTTTTCTAACATAGCTGAAGAAAGACTTGTAGTTTTCCTTTGACTCACATGCTAACCTCAGTTCATGGGATGCTTTGCTGGCCTTTACAGTAACTTACAGGGACATCTTCTAGGAATGTCAGGGATTGTACATGATTATCTGAAGTAATAGTGTAAGTCTATAATATGCTATAAATTGAAAGTTTGACTTATCCAGTATAAGCTGGCATTCTAAAAAGTCCTTATTTGAGTCTCTGGATATCAGTCTCAAAGGGATAAAGTCAGTGACCAACACTGAGACTACACCACAATTTCCAACAGTTCTAAGGTGATAGTAGGCACAAGACAAAGGCACAAAGGGAGTGCTTTCCTTAAATTCCAACCACAGGCACAGAAGGGGCACTTTCCTTATATTTGAACCATGTCACAATAAATACACAGAGATGGACACACTGCAGGTGCAGAAGTGCCTCCTTATCTGAGAATAGACATATTGATGTTATCCAACTAGGGATTTGATGTATTTGTTAAGGTGTGATGTTCATTAGACAAACATGACCTCAAAAGGGCAGCAAAGACTTTAGCCAGTATGCAGAAGCCCTTGAATGAAAGATGCAGGCCACCCTTTGCAAAGCAAGATGTTGATCATTTCGTCCCAGGCTGATAAATACTTGATATCCCCAGCCCAGAATGACACCAGCTATTTAGCCAATAGTTAAACCCAGTTATCTTCTCCTTATATTTAGGCATCATTCTCAGTGAGGGGAGGATTATACTCAGAACCAGAGTCTTATCCTTACCTGCATGTCCATTAGAGTTTTGCATACTGGGTCATTTATGTCATAGTTATACTTTCTTGGGGAGAGGGTCATAAGGGCCCTTGTTATGTCTGGTGAGTATGGAATCTGTATGTTTAACAATAGAATCATCACTAAAACATTCTTACCAGAAACTAATTTATGAATACTAGATTTAGAGATGGTTTGCCTTGGTAACTTGATGTAAGGGTGCATGGAGTAAATGTACTAAGGGGCTACAGTGATACCTGACCTAGGATGCTTGAGCATTCTTTGTGTTGCCTGTTTGAGGGCATTGCATTGGTATGGGTATGATGAGGTCATGCTCACAGCATTCTGTGAACTGGGAGATGGATGCCTACAAATTTGCCAGATGTTTACACCTCTTGTAGACAGAAAATATGGGGTTGATCTAGAGTTCATTTTCAGTGAGCATGAGACAGCTACTACACTACTTTAAGAGGCCAAGTGCTAAAAGGTTGGCAATGGAAGGGAGACTGGTTTGTTGACCCTCCATAATGTTCAGTGCTTTTGAGTCCAAAACTCTAAATAGGGAATTAAGGAAGGACTGAGGGATTATTAACACAATACAGAAGGTTGACAGAGGGAGGAAGCAAGGGAGTAGTAATGCTATAGTGGTGATTACCTGGA
This sequence comes from Protopterus annectens, assembly GCF_019279795.1. Lineage (NCBI taxonomy): Eukaryota > Metazoa > Chordata > Ceratodontiformes > Protopteridae > Protopterus > Protopterus annectens. The sequence continues at coordinate 1,882,890,613 of NC_056735.1, forward strand.
TACAAAAGTTAAAGAATGAAGTTAGTGCAGCACTCTGCAGTCTGTGTAGACTGTTGCAGTTTAGTGCACATCAGTGCACGTGCAAAAATAAGACAAAAGTCTACAATAAGAAGAAAGCTTAAAGCCTACAATAAGAAGGAAGACAGTCTGTTAGTATTGACTTAGGGGAAAGTTTGAAAATTGTGTCCACAATCCACTGTTCAACTAAATTTCACTCTATGATGTGCTCAGTTCCATTCTGTGTATTAAACAGGCAATAGAAAAACCACTGAAAACATCTCTTAATTTGAGCCTATAGCATTCTGTCACCCAGAAATTGCAGTTATTAGTCTACTGTCATTAGAATAACCAGTACTCCCATATGACCCCAACACTTGGCCAAAATAGGCTGCTTCCAGAATGCATCAAAATGAAGTAAAAAGAAAAGTGCTCAGAACAAGTTTAACATATGATTAACAGCAGAGTGACTGTAAGTGCAACACAAAAAAGTACTTTCCACAGTATTTGAGTTGTAGCAGATGTCAAATAGCTACTTTGCAAGTCATCCTTTGATGGCATAAGGGTGCAGATCTCTGCAGTCTTAGTATCAAGACTGCTTAGTGAAACCAATTAACAGGATCAGCAGCCTAAAATTCCTCCAGCCATAGTAACATTACTAGACTAGGTGCTTGGGTGCTTTAGCTGCTGTGACAGTGTCTGTAGTGAGGCTGGGTTGAGAATGGAAACTGCCTCAGGCGCAAAGTGTTACAGGTGTGCTACTCCCAATCGCTAATGCGATATTGGCTTTTAAAAGTTAGTATTACATTTGCAGTCAAACCTGATCACTGTGGGGCTTCCAAGAAGGCTGCACATTGAGTAACAGCTTAATTTCAGAAGAGATAGCCAGTAAATTCATATTTTTGTGTATATTTTAGTAACTGGCTAGTAAGTGCACTGCTTACTTGCTAGCAAAAAGAAATTCAGAGAACCTGAAAGAAAATCAATCACAAAAAGTGAGGAAAAAAACACTGGCTGGGAAGAATTCTGCAGCTGTTCAGCAAAAAGTAGTGCAAGCTTCAGCTTTGGTGCAAGACATGACCTAGAGGAAAAAATAAGTTGAATGTACTCAGAGCTGATTAAAATAAATGAAACACTGATGGAGTATATCAACTCAAATAACAAAAGGTTGGAAAACAATGGAAGAATCTTTAAACAGATATTCAGATGAGGTGATAAAACTGCAAAAATCAGATGTCAAAATGAAGAAAATGCTGGCTGAATATGAGACTGCTCAAGAAGGGATGTTTCAAAAAAAATAATAGAATTAGAGGGCAGAGCACATAAGGGAAAACTTGAGACTTTCGGCTTTAGCAGAGAAGCTAGAAGAAACAGACTATTCATTTTATGAAATGACAAATAAGCAACTCTACTGGTATTTCACAGCAGGAATTGTTAATTGAAAGGGCACGTTGTGTGTATGCTCTAAACCTGTCCATGAGAAAGCAACTTAGTCTTTTAATAGTAAAGATGCACACCTACCAGCAGAAAGAGCTGAGTCTGACAAAACTGAAGCAGAAGGACAAAGTACTAAACATGGGAGACAGTGGAGTGCTTGTGGGCACTCACTGTACACCAGCCAGAAGAGGAGTAAATTTATTCCACTAATCAGGGAATGTCGAGAAGCAGGCATGAGATTCGAACTGATGTACCCAGCTATCTTCAGAATATTCTTTCCTGGAGGGGCAAAATCATTTTTTCAAGCAGAACACGCTAAGGAGGAAATACAAAGGTTTGCCTAACAAAAAGTGATCTGTGCAACAGAAAAAGATTCTGCCTCTTGTTCTTCTGGTGATAAAGACCACAGAGAGACTGTGCAAGTGAAACCTTTTCCAGTGTTTCAACAGAAGATGCTTGAAAGACAGAAAAAGCATAAGAGTTAACTAGAACAACCAAGAGTATGTTGGAAATGAAGCAGAAACTGGATTTGGGAGATGGAGATAAACAGGAATAAAACCAGTAACTCAGAAAATGACAAACAAATGTTGGATTACAAAACATTAATTATATTTGTGAAATATGATGGAACAAGAAAACCTAGAAATATTGCACTTTTTGACCTTGTTAAACTTGTAGAGGATTCTAAAGCATATGCCTTACTTCATGTCATTAATGTTTGGAAGAATACCTAGGAAAGGGGAAGAGGAGGGAGAGAGTTAATTGTAATTAAAACAACATTTTGTTCTTAACGGTAGTATTTTTATAATGCATCATATAATCTGCATGTTATACATTAAAGTTTTCTCAGTTATTTTCAAGTGTAATGGGGATACTAAAGTAAATGGGTGTCTCTGTTTTTTTTTCTTTCTTCTCTCTTTCTCCTTGTTCAGTTTTAAGAAATGTAGGCACTGCAATGTAAAAGAAAGAAGAAAATTGCAGTCAAAAGAGCATGATACAAGAAAAAATGATGTGCTTTTTCTTATTCTCACATAGGGAAATGACTGGATTAAACATTCTTGGCTTAATATAGTAACAGGTTTTAAGAGAAAGCAAATAAATAAAAAACATTGAATATAATAAAGCTTTCTTCTGGCAAATAAATAAATGCTTGAAGAAGAAACTCTGTATCTGGTCGTCATGTCTCCACAGATACAATCTGATAAAGAGCAATGAAAAGAGAATACATCTTTCTTTTAATGGCTTTCTTTCACTGGCTATGGGATAATGAAAGCATTCAAGTGTTTTGCCAATCTGGGAGAGAAATAAAGATAAGACAAACCAGACAGCACTTAGTAGAAGTACAGGCTGTACCATGTGTCATAGCATGGATAACCTTCACTTTAGGCTAATTCAAGTCTGTCAGTGTGGCTTTCAGTTTGGAACAGTTGTTCCTATTAAGAGTGTGAAACTTCAGTATTTACTAATAAACCAAAAGGAAAGACAAGCCACCAAAACAAACACTAATAAACCAGTACACAGGTGGTAAGGCAGTGAATTGTGCTACACATGATGGAGGAGTCCAAAATCAGTGCCAAACAAGATTTCATCATCTTTTTCACAGAACTTCATCAGAATGAGACTCCTCCAGCTGTTTGTAGCACAATTCACTGCCTTAGCACCTGTTTACTGGTTTAAAACTTCAATATTTGAAGATATACATAGTTATGAGTGTATTTATTTTGTTTGAGGGCTTTCAATAAAATAAAAAAGTTTGTGTGATGTGACATAGGCTCAAATGGATATAACAAGAAACAACTGTATAAAAGATCAACCTGCCAAACATTAGTGCATGCATGTAACACACAAGCTGGAACTAGATACTTAACAAATAAAAACTATTACACTTAAAAGGTGGAATAATAACTTTTTACCATAATGACGCTTTCTATATTATCTTTAAATATAAATGGTCTCACAGATGCATACAAAAAAGAAAGATTAGTGAACTATATTAAAAATGTAGAGTACAAATAGCTGTGCCACAGCAAGCACATTTGGAAAGAACTGAACATGTGAATTTCATAAAGAAAGGTTTTCAGGACAGTTATTCAGTGGAATACATGGGACAAAGGAAAAGAGGAGCACTTATATTAATTGCAAGAGGAGCTCCAATAGTGATAGAAGATGATAAAAAAAGATAATAATGGTAGATCTGTAGTACTAAGGGGCTACTGGCAAGGGAGGAGAAGGATTATACTGTCACGTATTTACATTCTACCTAAAACTACTATAATGGAACTTAAGAAAATTCTGGAGGAAATAATCAGCTTTCATCAGGGAATATTACTTATAGGTGGGGAATAGAATTTGATTTACTACAGTGAAGATGTGTCAGAGGGACCCAGAATTAATATAACAAAGGAGGGTAGATTTTTGAGGAAACTTATGAAAATATTTGGCATAGAAGATGTAAATTCAGTACCAGGAGTTCAAACTGAATTTAGATATTATTCCTCAAGATTAAAAAAACTGGGCTAGACTAGAAAGAACTTACATTTCACATGAACATGCACATTTCATTGAAAGTTTTTGTACACAGCCAATAACTATTTCAGCTCACGCACCAATAAAAACTAAAATAATAATGTAAGGTAATGAAATAAAAATGAGACACTGGTGCTTTCCCACCTATTTGTTAAAAAGAGAGGAATTTAAGGAATGGGTAGTGAAAATTACACTGGAGTTAGTAGAGAAGATAGAAATTTATTCTGAAAATATAGCTAGGGAATGGGATAAAAATAAAGTGGAGTTTAATAAGAAAGTGAGAGATTAAGAAGTAACAAGAATTATTTAGAGGGACTGACAAATGTTAAAGTATTGTAGAATATGAGGAATCTCACAGAACAAGAAAAAGAGAAACTGTAGAATGATAAACAGAAAATAAGGGATGACCTCGATAATATGCATGAGTTTAGAAAGATTGCTGTTAAGCAACTCTTTTTTGATAATAACTCCAGAGCACAAACACTTTTAGCATAACAACTCAGGCAACAGAAAGTAGAAATGGTTGTCGCCAAGCTTAGGGAGTCTGTATCAAGGAAGATAACAACAGATCATTTGAAGGTACTAGAAATATTTCAGAAATTTTATGAAAGTCTGTATAAAGCAGAACAATATGGAAATCAGGAAACCATACAAATGTAACCGTTTAAGGAAGAATTAAATATGCCAGGGTTAGAGGTCAATTACTAACAGGATAGGATAGGAGGAGATGAGATAAAAATGGTGATGTATAACCAATCCACAGGAAAGTACCCAGGAATAGATGGTATTCCTGTGGAAGTTTGGAAGCTATGGGGGAAAACTGATAAAGATCTGGAAAGCTTTGTTTACCAGTATTTTAACAGGAGGTGAAGCACCAATATTCTGGAAGAAAGCGGTGGTAGCTGTAATACCTAAAGAGGGTAAAGACCCATTGGATCCAGCTTCATACAGGCACATTTCAATCTTAAAGCATGATTATAAAATGTTTATGTCAATAATGGCTAAAAAAATGGCAAAGGTGATACAAAAATTGATAGATATGGATCAATGTGGTTTTGTGGAGGGGAGGCAAACATTTGACAGCATTAACAGAACACTGATGATCTAAAGGGAAGCAGAATGTAAGAAAATACCACTGTAAAAAAGAACCACTGTTATTGGTAGGTCTTGATGCAGAGAAATCATTTGACACAGTAAGCTGGAAGTTTATGAGCAGGGTAATAGAAGCATATGCATTCCCTGATAAAATTAAGATATATGAAGGCTCAGAGGTGAGAATTAAAGTAGGTCGTTTCCTATCTGATAATTTCTGTTTGAGTTAGAGGAACCAGGCAAGGGTGTCCTCTTTCCCTTAATTATTTGCATTATATTTAGAACCACTGGAAAAGAAAACAAGGGACTCAGAAATCCAAGGATATATAATTGGTTATGGTATTCAAGAAAATGGTTCTATTTGCAGATGATATTATTTTATACCTGATAAAACCAAAAAAGGACATTTCATTGCTGTGGAACATTTTGACACAGTTTCAGATTTTTTCAGGACACAAAATTAATGAGGCTAAAGCAAAGGCCATAGCAGTAAATGATGTACCCAGACACAAATCAGTTCAGGAATATCCATATTTTTGGGGACATGATAAAATGAAGTGTGAATTAAAAAACATTCTGGTGTGTCAGCTAAGGATATGTGTGAAGAGATTAAACAAAAGATAATACAAAAATGGAAAAATTGGAAGCTCTATTATATGGATATGGATAGCAATATAAAAGCAGTTATAATATTTTTAGTCCCTTTAGTTTCATACACAGATCAGGCATACTTTTATCAACCGAAGGACGCGTTGTGTATAGCTATTAATAAGGAGTTGAAGGATTTTATCGAGGAGGGGAATATGGCAAGAATCAAGTGGGATAGGCTGATTCTTCCTATAGAACAAGACAGTTTGAGATTACCCAGTTTGAAGGGGTATTTTACAGCTACACAGTTAAGGCTCTTATACATAATTCAAAGTGGAAAGGGATGATGATGAAACAGGGGGAAGCTCAAGAAACAAGGAGAGACAGAGATTTTGAATGCAGATCCTTATGGAGAATAACAATAACCATCCAGAATATTATATTCATAAAGTACCAGAAAGTATTCTAAGAACTAAGCTGACATGGGAATGGGAATGGAGAAAGGAGATTCGGCTGATAGGGATGATTGCAATTAAGGATACATACAATACGCAAGAGTGGGCTGGAATTTATTACAGAAAACTTGCAAAAGTACGAAGGTATTGGCAGCAAATAATTACAGAGTGAAAGGTAACAGAATGGGAAAAAGTCAATAATTTATTTGGACTGCAGACTAGAGATTGCCTTCCCTATCAAGGACTGATATCAGAGTATAGGCAAAGAGAAAGAAATAAGGGGATCCTAAGTGAAAGACCAGCACTGGTAGAGTTTTTAGCAAAATCTACAACAGAAGCTGCTGTTAAAAAATAAATAATTAGTAGAACATATAAAATATTGCATGATAACTATAAGAATAAATCAGAGGAGGTTAGAAAGGAATAGGAAGAGAAACTGGATAAGCAATTCACAAAGAAACAATGGGGGGATATATGTATGGCTCCCAAATATGCAACAAAGTCTAGAAGATTTAGGTCATTGCTTGGACGTATTTACACAGGCATTTTTCACAGCCATAGGATGGCGCAGTGGTGCAGCAGTAGCACTGTCGCCTCACAGCAAGAGGTTCTTTAGTTCGATTCTTGGCTGGAATGCCTTCTGTGTGGAGTCTGCATGTCTGCCCTGCATTCATGTGGGTTTTCTCTGGGTACTCCAGTTTCCTCCCACATTACAAAGACATGCATCTGGACTGTTTCTCCCCAGGCCTCCACTGAAAATTGGCTTAGTTCCAAGTCAGACTTTCCCAGTAAACAAATGTTAAATAAAATAAATAAATACATTTTTATATCCCAAGTAGACTCCAAAGAATATTTCCTCAGGAAGACAGCAAATGTGGAAAGTGTGATGGGGAAGAAAGAGTTAATTGGGAACATATTTTCTGGGAGTGTAATGAGTTGGCAGACTTCAAAGATTCCCTGTAAATTACTCTGTCAGAATTTTTTTTAGCTATGATACAGAATCAGAATTGCCTAGACATAGTAAGCCCTTGCTGAGTCTAATTATGGTGGTTGCCAAAAAAAGCAATTACTAGACAATGAAAATCAAAGTCTAAACCAGCTGTACTAGAAGTAATAAATATAGTAACACAGCTCAGACAACTGGAATTGAGATCTTTAGAAAAGGGTAGGAGCAAATTATGTATAAAAAATGAGAATTGTGGGAACAATACATGCAGAGGAGGGATGAGGTTTAAAAGAAGGCAGGATTTAAATGAGCTATGTAATGAGTGACAATGACTGGATAGATTCTAAGTGATGTATAATGTTTGCAACTAAAATTATGTCAATATGGTTTGTGGTGTATAATGTTTGCAACTAAAATTATGTCAATATGGTATGTTTTCATTTATATAAATGTATGCTTGCCTATGTCATGTGTGATAATTTAATAAAGATTTTTCTTGTTTAAAAAAATCTGAGCACTGTAGCATTACATGTGTGATCTAAACTGTAGCCCCCGGCTGGGAAAACCTGGATTCAGCAAGGGAGCCGAGAATCAAAAAAGTTTGGGAACCACTGCAGTAAAGTGATTTTTTTTTTGCTCTTCACTTGAGCTGAGGGAGTGGGATGCTGGTTCATGGTACTCGCACAGGGTGTTGCTTGAACCAGCTACACTTCAGCATATGAATAAAAATAAATGGTAGGTTATCCATTTTTGCACTCTTTGTAGCCCTAATGCCTGCAGTTGTATGCCACTGAATTTATTGATTTGGGGTTAGTACTATGCTGTTTTTTATGATTAAGGCTGATAAAAATCCCGTCTTGTATTATGTATCCTACTAATTTTAAGTGAAATGAAGTCTGTAGTTATGACTAGAATTTTAAGGATAATTAATGCCTTTACTACCTGACAGCTACTGTGGTGCAGCGGGTAGCATTGTCACCTCACAGCAAGAGGATCTCCGGTTTGATCCTCAGCTAGTGTGCCTTCTGTGTGGAGTCTGCATGTCCTCCCTGTGGTCACGTGGGTTTCCTCCGGGTGCTCTGGTTTCCTCCCACATCCCAAAGACATGCTGTAGATGGATTGGACACTCTAAATTGGCCCTCGGTGTGAGTGCGTGCATGTGTGTGCCTTCTGTGGAAGATTGGGTGCCGGGCTTGCAACTTGACACTGTAAAACTCTACTGCCAATCATGAGGGGGCAAATGTTCTGCTGTGGTGACCCATAACCAGGAAAAGCTGAAAGAAGAAGAAGATTGACTCTACCACCTGTTTCCTCCTGAGTATACATGTACTATGTCTTCTTCAAAAATTGAGAAATACATGTTGATAAACTTTTTGAATGCATTACTCAGAATGCAGTATTTTTTCATGAAGTATGCATTACCACATCCGACAGGGACCATTCTGTTACATCAAAGGCAATGAAATTTGGTTTGGCATAATGATTTAAAGCCGTAAAAGCAGTCTGTCATTTATCCATTGTATCTGGATGGTGGAACAAATCACTGTAGTTGACTATATTTAGGTACTGAAAGCATATCCAGAAATACAGACAGCTATAACATGTAATTTGAAAGTCCACATACCGGGTTATTGCACAGCTGGGTGCAGCTTTTTTTATATGCAATCAAATAAAAACAACAGGCCAGATCACATTTCAGAAAGCACAGTCCACTTTCAGAGTGTGAAACTTATCAACATAAATAAATAATCTATTTGCACTGCCATACTGAAGTTAATTCCTTACTACAAATTACATACTATTCACCTTAAAGTACTGACTTTGTTTTGAGAGATAACTGAAGAATATTATACAAATTAGTCAGAGGCCATCTAATTTGTTTTGGTGTGTGTGTGTGTGTGTGTGTGTGTGTGTGTGTGTGTGTGTGTGTGTGTGTGTCTCTCTCTCTCTCTCTCTCTATATATATATATATATATATATATATATATATATATATATACACACACATACACACACACACACACACACACACACACATATATATATATATATATATATATATATATATATATATATATATATATATACCTATGTAGGTTTACTATCAAAATGTGGAACAGCACTTATGCAAAACTGGGATGGTCGAATGCTTCTTTTCCTGTTTCCGTAATGGTGTTCTGAAAATGTTCAACTGCACATTAATGAATGGTAGTGTACATTCGCTAGTGTGCATTCGATATTCTGATAACAGATCCCACTACAGTGTGTATTGGGAAATTTACCCTTTTCCTGACCGTAGTACGATCTTGGACTTGGAATATAGCATTTGCAGGGGGTGTGGGGGGTGAAGGGGGGCTTGCCCCCCTACAAAACTATACAAACGTGTGCTGTAGGCGTACTATACATACGGCAGCTTCATCACAACTTCCTGGGGGTCTGACATCACCTCCTGACATTCCAAATTTGTTCAAATGTGAAAGTCAAAGTGATGAATTTCGACATTCCGTACAAGTGACATTGCCAAATTCGGAATGTCAGTTCAATCAAGTGACTAGATTTTTTTTTTTTTAACTTTCAACTTTTTTATAGTAAACCTATGTATATTATGTGTTTAAACTAAGCTCTGTTTCCTGGATTTTATAACAAATAGTCTTTAGTTCAGTAACCAACCCAAAATGTTTATTTTGTACCAGCTATGAACCACCAATAATTTCCAAAGGGAAAGTTATCTCCCAGAGTAATAGAGAATCTCCCTGGTTTTACAGCTAGTGATGGAAACATGGTTATCTACTCTCTTATTTGGAAAGTAACAGTTTTGAGCAGAGGGGAATTTTCTAAATAATTTTCATAAATAATGACTTCCCTAGGATGACTAACCTAGTTGGGTAAATGATGGACTTGCTATGAGTCATAATAAGCATTTCCAGTTATACTATATATCTTTACAGTCTAAACCAAAGACATGGTTAATACAGACAGACTCTCTGTGAAGGCAGAAATCATACCTCTGACAAATAAGTATTATCAGCAATTGCATTGTACATTTAGTATATAACAAACCAGCTTTGTTAAGATGTTGAAACAATGTTTAAACCTTAAATTCTATACTGTGTCACTGTAAAGTGATGCTTTTTGCTTGTAGAAGAGAACACGTTTCATTTGGATTGGTGTATTGTTTTACATCTTATTCTGGTCTCATGTGGATAACAATTTGCTCTGGAGGGAATGCAAACATAGAATCCTGATTTGAAATAGCACATTTCTTTGTTTTAGTTTGCCTAAATTTAATCCTAAATAATGAATTAATTTAGTTTTTGTAGTTTTTTACAGTTATGCAGACACAGACAGACATGCTCATATAACCACATGCAGGCAGGCATGCATATGCTTGCAAGCAAACATACTACAAACATACTAAATATTCAAAGATGCATGCACATAGTTTTTCTGTAAGCTTTTAGAAATAAAAATACACAAACAAATTTTTCTTTATGTATTTGTCTGCAGACGTAATGAAGCTATCAAATACTTAATGGCATAACAATCACAATCACTGCATGTAAGTCATCACAAAAACAGATCAGTGCAAATAAAACTATTCAGCATTCATGTAATGAGGTAAGTTGAAACACATTCCATTTCAAATGATTTACTATGTTTCATCTTCAAATTCTTGCAAAAGGGTAAACACACTTATAGAAAATGAGTATGATATTGTTTTCCTTCCTGAGTAATAATAGGCAGTTACATACAATAGGCTACAGCAACACTTCAATACGGTTGAGTAGTTTCATTCATTATAAATTCTGAACTGTTTATGAGCAGGATGTCTCAGAAAAGTTTTCAACAAAAAGAACAGGGCAGGTCATCCATGCCATGGAAATACAGATATGAGACAACTCAACAAGTGTGTTAAACATGACTAGCCATACTTTTTTAAATATAGGAAATTAATTGATCGGCATCTATGTTATTGTCTAATTATAAGAAAATATATTCATGTCACCAAATTATCCTTAATTAATTATTGTTCTGAAAAAAGCATATTTGCAGCTATACTTCAATGAAAAGGCTGAGCTAGAACTCCATTGTCAGCCGAAATTAAAAATACTCCATGCATATCAACAGCCTACAGAACAATAGTAAAACTCTGACCCGTTGCTTCCATGAAAATAACAATATACATTATCTACAAATACAAACCATTTTAATATTTACTTTTCACATCATTGCTTAAGGACCTAGATGTGGATATTTTGGTGGTAAGACTTTTATATAAATAGAATTAATACAGTCTGCTACTATGTAACACATTTATCCTACATGTTTAAAAAATTTCTTTGCAACCCTCAATTCTGAAAATATTTAATTTCAGCACTGGAAACCAAAGTGACTTATTAGACATATGGAGGAAAGCATAAACTTTAATATAGTTTATATACATTCTTTACCTAACACTTTTAGAATATCATAAAGTATTATATTATATGGCATCGTATTTATACTGGGAGTATGTAGCAAGGGGTGTACAAATCATATACATATGTATGCACAGACACAAATATACATTTGTAGATTTCACATGTACATAGTTTGAATACAAGTATTTGAAAAAAAAATTCACAGGTGAAGCTTTGACATCTAATCATGATCTAACATGATCTCTTTCTCACATTCTGTGTGTGTATGTGTGTGTGTGTGTGTGTGTGTGTGTGTGTGTGTGTGTGTGTGTGTGTGTGTGTGTGTGTGTGTGTGTGTGTATATATATATATATATATATATATATATATATATATTTATGGGTTTACTATCAAAAGCTTGAAATGCAGTTGACTGAACGTCAGTTGATGGAAAGTACAGTTGGAAAGATGCACAATTCCAAACTAAAATATTACAAACTCATAATAATGAAAGTAAAGCGTGATCCATTATTATGAGTTTGCCATTGTGAATGGAGATCTCGGTACAGTGAGGATCAGGGAATTTACCATTTTCCTCACTGTAGTGTGATCTCAGAGTTGGTATATATAATTTAGTGGGATATGGGGGGGGGGTGCAGCGTGACCCCCCCCCCATGAAAAACAGTAAAAAATTGTGCTGTAGAAGTGAAATTCTTACTGCACGTTAAACTGCATATTCTGGGTGTCTGAAATCATCTTTTGCTATGTCAAATAATGTTGACTGCGGACATCAGAGAAAGGATATTCGGCATGTTGATGTAAATACATTTTTGTTTTCAATGTTATATTTCATTCTGTTGAACAAACGATGAACTGCATTTCAAACTTTTGATAGCAATCCATATTTATGGGTTTGCCTACAAGCCATCAACAACCTTTTTTCAACTCACCATTTAATGAAAATTAAGTGTTGAAAATAAGTTGACAAACCTAAAAAGGAAAACATTTTTTTTGCAGGAGGATGAACCCTTCCACAACCACCATACCCCTGAAGTTATATAGACCAACTACACGGTCACACCATAGTGAAAAAAAAGGTGGAAAATCCATTGAAAAGTACACCGCTGGATTACACAGTCTAATACATTGCGGCAAAACTCATCTCGACATTAAATTCTCACACTTAAACTGTTTAACTACCAGTGCAGTGAACACCCATAGATAAAGCACATTTATACATATTATAACCACTTTATCTTGAAACAACGGCTTCATCTCACTTATAAAGTGTAGTAAAATCAAACACTGGGAGGCCATAGAGCTTTGAACAGTTTTATGCACTTCCCCTTTTTGTAAAACATCTGGTCTTTCTAACATATCAATGTGCTATGGATGAAACGTCAGGCAAGGCTGTTTACTGTTAAGCTTATAAACACCTATCATACATGAAATGATTACTTATGAAAAGCTCATTCAGATAAGTTGATACATTTATCCAGAAACCCAGAAGATTACAAAATCAGTGGACTAAAAGGCCAGTATCATATTTCCATTTACTCTGGGTGCTTTTAGTGTTAGCTTTAATTGTGCCTTCTTCAGATATATGCTTCATAAATGTACAATCCACTAAGTTGCACATGTGCTTTCTCTATAGTAACTTCCACCTCTATAAAATCTTAGAATGTATATGTATAAATGTAACTACTATTTGTATGAATGTAAATAGAAATGTAACTACTCTATGTTTGACTAGAACTTAGTATAATGCAGTGTAACCAAATGGAGCTTTTCTCCCTGGGCTTCTGCTGAAAATAGGTATTACCCAGCTGGACTTTTCTAGTAAACAAAGACAAATAAATAAATACATACATACACACATACATACATACTGTATTTAACACTGGAACTTTGTAAAGCTTCCACCCTTCTATGAAAAAGGTTGCTTTTGGCTTTAAAGCAAACTGCAGACTAGTTCATGCACTGCACTCTAGTCATTATGTTATTAATGCCTTTAATGTACATGAAGTATCGGTCACAGGCTCCTTCTCCTTTATTTAATTTTAGTTATTTCTAACTTATACAGGGATGCAGCATGAATCGTCTAAATGTGGATAGTGTAATCTTGGGATCTCTTGTTACTTTTTCTGTCACATTTTCCAATCAGGACAAAATGTTATGCAGCCATAGATCTTGAATCATACTTTGTACTTTCAGAAAAACAACTGCAATATCAAGTTTTCCTGTCAAAACTTCCAAGTGAAGCTTTTAATCGACAGAAAGAAAAAAAAAAAAAAAAACAGTTGTGAATAATTTGCAGCTCTGGAAGCACAACGTAATGACAGGAACTGTTGTAAAATGGCCTTAGTTCAGAAACTCACCTACATTTTCACAAATGACCATAACACATTTGAATAATTAAAAATGCCCAGAAACCAACACTCATCTTATAATAAACAGTATAAGCCTTATACTGTGCAGTAAAAGCACATATCCAAGCATATAAAACATTTTTGATCAGAAAAAAACTGTCAAAAGAAGCAGAATACACTTATTCAAGCACTGAGGAAACAAAAACCCCAAAAGGATTTCTTATCAGAACTCAGATGCTGAAAAGATCCAGAGAAAGGTGCAGTCTTCCAAGAGATACTTCTCCTATGGCACTAGAAAAATGGGAGTGTCCTGGCTGTGATCTGTAAGGCAGTCCCTGTACTGCAGGATGACTGGTCCATCACACCCACAGACAGGCAGTGAGAGTGAATTGGAGATTTGGTAGATTGCCAGAGGAGGATAGCAGGCACTACTATCTGAACGTCAATCAGGCAGTGTGTTTGTTGAACATAGGCTCAAAAACCTACTCTCAGCCAAAGCTTCCTGCCACTGCTCAAGTGTGTTTAATTACATTCCCTCAGTAGAACATTTTATATTCTATGTGGTATTCAAGTTGAGATGGCACCTATATTATGCTGAAGTGTCTCTCTCTAGGGGATGCTTATATATTTCTATATTTGTTATTGTTAAAATTAAATGAAAAACTGTATCTATCGCTCTATCTATATGTATATTCAAATAATAGCTTGCAAGGTTTGTTTCTTTTCTACTTTGTGTGTGTATGTATCTTCTCTCTACCACTCCCTCTGTATCTATATATATATATATATATATATATATATATATATATATATATATATATATATATATATATATATATATATATATATATATATATATATATATATATATATATATATATATATTTTTTTTTTTATATGAGTATATGTAAGATCATTATTGCCAAACATTGCAACACTGATTACCGACAGAAACACATTGAAGAATTTGAACTAAAAGCACCAATAGTAAATTATGAGTGCTCTAAGTCATAACCTTGAAGCATGGAAATCAAAAAACAGTGTTTTTTTTTTTTACAGGGGGCAAACACCCAGGCACCACACATGTGAGGGCTCAACCCCCCTCCCACTAATTAAATATACCAACTGAGATCACAAATAGTTGGTAAAGGTCCTGTTTACTTCCTTGCTATCATCTGGGTGTCACATTGGCATAATTGGGGTGGGAGACTGGCATAATGGTTAAGGTGTTTACCTTAAAGACACAAGGTGCAGGGTTTGATTAGCACATGGGGTAATTGGCTAGGCTTAAAATAGTCCACAAGGGCAGTTAGCCTAGTACTAATCTATGGACCTAGGAACCTATAACAGCTGTTGACCAGCTGCAAGTTCCATCCAATTTGAGTGTGTGTGTGTGTATAAAGTACATATACAGTGGATATAAAAAGTGTACACACCCCTGTTAAAATGCCAGGTTTTTGTGATATAAAAAAATGAGACTCCAATAAATAATTTCAAAACTTTTCCCACCTTTAATGTGACCTACAACCTGTCCAATTAATTTGAAAAAGAAACAAATATGTTAGGGCAAAAATATAAAAAATAAAAAACGTACAATAAGCTGGTTGCATAAGTGTGCACACCCTTTAATAACTTGTTGAAGCACCTTTTGATTTAATTACAGCACTCAGTCTTCTTGGGTAGGAGTCTATCAGCATGGCACATCTTAACTTGACAATATTTGCACACTCTTCCTTGCAAAAGCACTCCAAATCTGTCAGATTCTGATGGCATCTCTTGTGCACAGCCCTCTTCAGGTCATTTCACAGATTTTTTATTGGATTTAGGTCTGGGCTCTGGCTGGGCCATTCAAAAACTTTAATTTTCTACTGGTGAAGTCATTCTTTTGTTGATCTGGATGTATGTTTGGGGTCATTGTCATTCTGAAAGGTGAAATTCCTCTTCATCTTCAGCTTTCTAGCAGATACCTGAATGTTTTGGGCCAAATGTGACTGGTATTTGGAACTGTTTATAACTTCCTCCACCTTGATAAAGCCCCAGTTCCAGCTGAAGAAAAGCAAACCCAAAGCATGATACTGTAACCAGCATGCTTCAGGATGGTGTTCTTTTGGTGATGCTAAGTGTTGTTTTTGCGCCAAATGTACCTTTTGGAATTGTGCCCAAAAAGTTCAGCCTTGGTATCATCAGACCATAATACATTTTCCCACATGCTTTTGGGAAACTTGATGTATTGTTTTGCAAATTTTAGCCGGGCCTTGATGTTTTCTGTGTAAGAAAACGTTTCCGTCTTGCAACCCTACCCCACAGCCCAGACATATGGAGAATATGGGCGATTGCTGTCACATGTAGTACACAACCAGTACTTTCCAGAAATTCCCGCAACTCCTTCAGTGTTGCTGTAGATCTCTTGGCAGCCTCCCTGACCAGATTTTTTATTGTCTTTTCATCAGTTTTGGAAGGGCATCCAGTTCTTTGCAACGTCACTGTTGTCCCATATTTTCTCCACTTTTTGATGACTGTCTTCACTGTGTTTCATGGTATATCCAATGCTGTGGAAATTTTTTTGTACCCTTCTCCTGACTGATACCTTTCAACCGTGAGATCCCTTTGATGCTTTGTAACTCTCTGCGAACCATGGCTTTTGCTATAGCAGGCAACTGAGTAAATGTCAAGAGAACAGCTGAACTTTATTTGAGGGTTAATCACAGTCTCTTTAATTGATGGCAAGTGTGTACCCAAGAAGAGTGAATGCTGTAATTAAATCAAAAGGTGCTTCAACAAAGTATTAGTTTAAGGGTGTGCATACTTATGCAACCAGCCTTACTGTACATTTTTTTTTTATATTTTTCCCCTAACAGATTTGTTTGTTTTTCAATTGAATTGTACTGGTTATAGGTCACATTAAAGGTGGGAAAAGTTTGAAATGATTTATTGTGATCTCATTTTATTATATCACAAAAGCCTGGCATTTTAAGAGGGGTGTGTACACTTTTTATATCCACTGCATATATATATAGGTCTAACTTGAGTCACTGAAATCTCATTTCACTGAATTGCAATTCACCCTCAAAAAAATCACTGAAAGCTCAAATCACTGACAACTCATTTCACTGAATCACATTGCACTGGATGTAAGTATTGTTGGGCAAATAAAATGTATATGTCCTTTTCCCCATTGTAGTGTGATCCTGGAGTTAGTATATATATATATATATATATAGTTGGGGGGGCACAGCCCCCCACTTACTTATCTTTTATATTTATGAATCTCATTTCATTGAAAGCTAACAATATAAAACCAAAAACAGGTGAGGGCTGTGCCCCCCCCCAACTATATATACAGTGTTAAAATGTCAGGTTTTTGTGATACAAAAAAATGAGAAGACAATAAATCATTTCAAAACTCTTCCCACCTTTAATGTGATCTATAACCTGTACAATTCAAATGAAAAACAAATCTGTTAGAGGAAAAAATATAACTAATAAAAGTGTGCGATAAGCTGGTTGCATAAGTGTACATACCCTTAAACTAATATTTTAAATTCTTCTAATATTTTTAATTCAAATAATAATTTGCATGGTTTGTTTCTTTTCTGCAGCTAAACTTTGACCGGGAAAATAATCACTTACATAACAAATAACAATAAAGCAATGATCTACACAGCTTTTGATATGGCAAGCAAAGAGTTCCACAGTTTTGAGAAGCTGGGTACAGATGTAGAGAATCATGAATGAATAAATATGCTTACTCTTTGTTTCCTAAAGGCATCCACTAGCTTGTACATGGCTGCACACAGAGGTTTGAGCTGTTTATAAATGCTGCATAATGCATGTGTCCTCTCTAAATCTTCCTGTCCTGTCATCTACTAGCTTGTATATGGCTGATCACAGAGGACTGACTAGTTTAAAATGCTGTATAATGCACGTGTCCTCACTAAATCTCACTGTCCCCTGATTTCCAAGTCATGGTGTTATGGTTAGGCCTTGCCTTTTGTCTTTTATAACTGCCCATTCTTCTTTTTAACTGTTTTATGGATCATGAATTGTTTATAAGCCTACCTTAAATGATTTTGCTAGAACAAAATGCCTATCTCATTGACTTAAGATGTTTGTAATGTTCTTTGAGGTGGACTTTGTTTACTAGTTATATAGAAAATTTAGCACTATGAACACTATTTTGCTTCTGTTTTGTAAAATTTATTGAATTATAAAATCTCTACTGTTTACATAATTTGCATTTATTTACTTCATCTGGAAATATCTCTGAAATGTTCACGGACATTTCCTGTATTTTCTAGTTTAATATATAGAACAATTAAATTTGCTGTATGAAAGATACCAAGCATTCAGCTTATCAGTTAAGTACTTAATCTATTTCTCCTTCTAATTTTAAACTGTAAAATTAAAATCTCTGTATATTTCTCTATTTATATCTTTACTGTTGCTTAGTTTGTATTGTTTCTTGTGTAGATCAGGACAAGAATGTGTCTGAGGACCACTCAGCCTACTAGGTTAGCAAATACATACAAATTTCAGTATTCCTACTGCTTGTTGACTTATGGCCACTAAAATACAGCAAAATTGAGGTGCATGTTATGGATTTTGACATTTTCTGCCATTTCTCAACTGACCCCTTCCTATCAGTTATCACCTGGCCACTTTGAACCTTCATTATTGTTTTTTCTAAAAGTAACTCACATATTCTGTTTTGTCTTGCCAGTCTAATACAGCCATTGTCTATTGTCCATGCCTTCTTACTGTAATCTATGCATCACCTCCTCAATTTGAACAATAGTTTCTGTCCATTTCTTCTCATGGTCCTCTTCATAGTTCACTGTCTATTTTCTTAGTCTTGGTCTTGGCTTTGTAAGCAAGAATGATTTATGTCTTTTTTTTCTTGGTGTTGGCTAATGTCAGAATGATTTTGATCTCCCCTTATCCTTATTCCATTCTCTCACAGAGTATAATCTATAAAGACAGCTTTGTCTTCTCACTGCTCTCTTCATACCTCTCTTTTTTCACGATGCACCTTTGTCTGTTTCATTTTTGTATACACTCTGTGAATTCTAACTCTGTGTTCTTATATTATTGATAGCTAGAAAATATTGTTTACAACTAAGCAATAATGCCCGACAGGGTGTGTGTTAATATGTAATTAATGCCCACCAAGGGGTGTTATGAGGCCCAACTCCACAGGCTGATGGTCTCTACACTCCTTGAAGGGCTTTAATTACACATTAAAACACACCCTAGAAGGCATTATTGCACTTAGAGTATGGGCTCTCTATAAATTTGTTGTGTTTTAATTACTTATTTTTTTAAGTCCTATATGTTTCAAACTTTCTGTAGTATATGCTAATGGTGTTGGAGGAAACATTTTACATCAAAAATATAAAAAAGAATAATATAGTACTTTAAAAAAAATAACTAAATAAAACACAACAATTCTAAAGAGAGCCCATTCTCTCAAAAAATAAGTAAGCAAAAAAAAAAAACTATTTTACAGAGAGCCCATTCTCTCTCTCTGTCTCTCTTTCATGTATGGTCTCTTCTGCTTTCACACACACATACATATACACACATAGTCTCCTCTGGTTTCATACTTACATTCACTCACACAAGCATAACTCTCAACCTCTTAGCACAAAAAAATCTGGATGAAGCCAAAAATAATGGGGGAACAAAGCCCAAAAATAAAGACAAATTTTAAATATTGCTCTTATAAACTTAGAAAGTTGCTAGAATAAAAGATCAATGCATTTTTCTGAAAGGTATAAAGCCAAAACTCAAATGTCTGTCATTATTTAGTGAATTGACTCCTGACTGATTGGCCACAAAACTTCAGAAAACCACAAATTTTATGAAGAACAGACAAAAATATGAGGTAAAAATCTGGAATTCTGTGAAAATGTGGAAAGTGAGAGCTACGCACACAAGACCGCTCTCTGCCGATGTTACACACACAGTCTGCATTCATTCATGTGTTCAGTCACACAAGATCTCACTCTCTCTCGATCTCTTTGACACACAAAGTCTCCCCTGCTTTCATACGCACATTCACTCACACAACATCGCTGTCACTCTCTCTCTCTATCTCTCTTACAGTCTGCTTTCATACATGTATCCATTCGCAGAAGATCGCTGTCACTCTCTTGATCTCTCTCTGACACAGTCTCCTCTGCTTTCATAACATGCATTCACTCACACAAGATTGTTCACACTCTCTCTCAGTCTCTCACACACACATTCTCTTCTGCTTTCATACACACATTCACTCATACATGCAGACAGAAACATAAGCACAATCATACACATACATGCAAACACACACACTTTTTTCTGTTAATTTTTTTTACACTCACTAAACAGCAAAAGCGCTCCTTAGCAACTATAAAGTAATGGCAGCCATTAGTTTTTTTTGCAGTCCAAGCTCCACTGCACCTTGATATGCTGCTGTGAAGAGGCAGACTTGTTTTTCAGCAGACATTACTTGTACACTAATACCCTGCTGCAGAATGTTCATTCTACAATCAGGTTGCTGATGTACAGTTTGCCCATTCTCTAAAAGTTTGTTAAATCTCTCAAAAACCTTAGAAGTACCCTCCCTAGTACTGCAAACACTCTAATATGGGTGCTGGGTTTGTCTACCTTGAAAGACAATGACATTTCCTAGTTTGCCATTATGCATGCCATCTGTGCAGGCATGTTTCCACTTCTTAATGTAACAAATCAGTATAATTACGTAAGGAAGTTACAATAATATTAGGTAGATGTTCGAGTAGGATCATTGTTGCAGTCATAACCTTTGGGAACTCACCCACAATAGGTTTGATATCCAGCCCAACTTCCTGAGCTTTACAGCTTTACCCATGGCTAGGCTTTTCTTCCTCTAGAGGGATGTAGCCATACTATATATAGAGGAGACAAAATGCACTCTCTTTAGTTATTTCATGTTCAAGGGCCTTTAGGCTGTCCACTGGACATATCTCTAGAGAGTTGTATATCAGCAAGAACCATGTGATAGACTTTGGTACAGAGACACCCCCCTCTACAACCTATTTTTCTGGCATTTGTCCAGACATGCTCTAGAATATCAGTTTCCCACAGATACAATATCCAGAAGAAGCATCAATATCAAGTGTGTGAGGGGGAAGGGAAGGTGGACTGGTATCCACCATAGTTCTCAGATACTCACAAATGTATAAGAGGCTTATTTTCCCGGGGAAGGCTATGAGAAATCCTCTGGATAACAGGGCAAAGCTTGCCCAGTCCCTGTACAGAGTGTCTAGTCTTCAATGCTTAGAAAAATTATGCACAGTAAGCCAAGGTGATACATCCAGGGTAGCTAATATATCTATCCCTCTAATAACGGCAGTAGTAGCTGTTGTGACTCTTGTAGAATATGGCCTGATTTCCCCTTTTAAGGACTTCCCATGCACAGAGTAACAAAAGGTAATGTAGCGAGCTATTCATTTAAGAATGGTTTGTTTAAATTCTGATTTCTCCTTCTTAATTATCACCAAAAGAAACAAAAAGCTGCTCAGTGATCTTCAGGTTCTTGGTTTTATGCAAGCAGTAGCTCAGCTACATGTAATCATTCATGGGATTTAGGATCTTTTCTGGGAATCCTCTTCTCTGATGATTAGGGAAAGATCTGACAATTGTATGATCTGATTCAAATCCAACGCTACAACAAACTTGGGAATGTTGTTGTTGTGTCTTTCGGCTTTTCCCGGTTAGGGGTCGCCACAGCAGAACTCTGATCCGCTAATGATTGGCAGTAGATTTTTACATGCCGAGTTGCCAACTCTGATGCACAATCTTCAACGAAGGTACTCCCATTCACGCATGTCTCCACACAGAAGACGCTTTAGCTGAGAATCGAACAGGACAACATCTTACTGTGAGGCGACAATGCTACCGCAGCACCACCACCGCAGTTACTACAACAACCTTGGGAATAAAGGAAGGATTTGTGTACAAACTGAGTCTGTCCTAAAGGAGCACTAAAAAACACTATTTACACACAAGATTCTGGAGTTCAGAAATTCTCCTAGATGATATGACAATAAGTAAAAAGGCTAGTTTCCATGTCAGGTCTTTGAGAGCCAGTAGTGGCAGCTGTTTCCAAAAGGGACTGAGTTAACTTTCCTGTATGGGGTTTAGGTCTCATGGAGGAGCCATTGCATTCATACAGAGTCCTCAATGGAGAATGTCCTTGCTTCCCTGAGAAACTATTTTACCCGAAACAGTGTAGTTAATGGCAGTCTATAGGCAAGCAGGTTGAGAATATATACAAATCATTGAAGAATACACTAATGTTGCTGCAAAAGGATCTGACAGTATTGCAGAATCAGAGACACTACTGTTCTGCTCAGTGCCTGATTCTTCCTTTGGTACTTAGGAGAAAACCTCTTCCATTTCGCAAAACAGGATTTCCTAGTATTAGGCCTCCTGGCTTCCATCATGTTTTTTTTTTTTTTTTGCATGTTCTTTGGAAATAGATATTGAAAGCATATTAGAATCAAGTCCTCCAGTCTGTTAGTCTGAGAATCTGAAGGTTTGAGTGCAACCCCCCCCCCCCCCCCCGATCTGTGTCAAGAGGTACACATGTTGAGGTAGAGTTACTGCTGTTTCCACTGCTAGGTGCATCAGCAGGAAGAACCAACTCAACCTTGGCCAAAAAGGGGAGGATTAAGATAATGTTTTTTGTTTGTTTTTTCCTTCCTTTCCTTTTGAATAATCATGAGGAGAAAGGGAAATGGAAGGTAATCATCCACAAACAGACCTTCCCATTTGAAGTTGAAAACGGTAGCTATCCAATTCCCCGCAAGGGATACTGGAGCACAATTTACTCAGTTGCCTGCAGTGCAGAAAATCAAAGAATTCTATGTTTGGTAAACTCTAGCTGTGAATAAGGTTTAGAAAGATGCCCATGGCTAACATCCATTTCTGTGGGGCTGCAGCTATCCTTCTTATCTGACCTATCACAGCATTCTGCTGTAATGTGATGTATAATGCTTTGAAGGTCATATCTGATGTTAGGGTAACTTGTCTTCTCTGTATAACCAGACTGCAAAAGAGTAGGAGTGGGCCACCTCAGGTGTTTATGGACCAAATCACTATTGTCTTATCTGTTATTAGAAGTGAGACACCCTGGTTTCCAGATTGGCTTGAAAGCCTTGAAAACCATAATCGCTGCCATCATGATCTTGATGTGGAGATGTTGCTTGATCTGGTTCTTGTTCCAATAGCTCTGCAAGGTTAGAATGGGTGAAAGGCCCCAGCCCATGCTCACATCATCTCAGGATAAGGTTTAAGCCTCAGAGTTCTCTGTGAAAGAAACACCTAGAATGATCTCTGCTTTGTGGCATTACCATGATACCACATACCCAGTGCAGTGAAGCAAGGCAATGCTCTGCTCCACGGACTTTGTGTGCTGTCATCAAACACTCTTGGGATTCTCTTGCAGTTTCCACACGTGCAGTTTCACTATTGTGACCATGAGAATGATCAATACCATGTATCCTAAAATCCTGGAGAAAAACAGACCTGAATAAAAACCGGTGCCCTGCTGACCTCATCTGACCTTCTCTATTGTTGCCTATTTTAGCTGTCTCTCCATTACAGGCAGCATCAAATGACTTTGGTCTTCTGGTACAGGTGGAATACTTTGAACATTTTGGGACAGACAGGAACTGCAGTCTCTGTTCATGAGATACAAACTGCAGCACTCATTTGTCCTCTACAATTCCTTTCCATTTTCTGCAAAAACATTTATATATCCCTGATCTTGTGAGATCTGTATGAAAGGAGTTTAAGGGCTGTGGTGGGATTTGCAGTGATGGGAAGGGGAGAAAAGCGGGGCAAACTTACTGCTTCTGTCTGTTTGTGTCCTTGTTCACAGACCTCTAGGATTTTCTTTCTAATTTCCTTGCCATCTGATTTTCTGAAAGGCCTTCAATGTTGTCTCTGTTTGGTCTGACATTAACATAAGGGGCAGTGTTTGGATGGGTACATCCTGTTGCATTTTGGTACTTGCTGGAGGAAAAGTTTTTTCAGTAATTCCAAAGTTGTATCCTCTTCCTTCACTTCCTGAAGACATCTTGCAAGAGGAGCCAAATTGCAGTCCCTTGTCCACTTAAGCATTGATGAGCTATGCATTCATATCTTATAGCAGGGTTTAATCCTCATGCAAGGTAGGTCTCCTAATCATGGACCCCATAGCAGCATCCTTGAATGCTGTAGCCACAGCAGCATAACCATATTTACTTGCATGTCTGCTCCCCTGCATAGTTGGTTAGGTGAATTAGGCTAGAATTGCCTTCAGAGCTTCCTGGATGATCCCCAACAAACATGTCCAGCACCTGCTGGAGGATTTCATCCTCATACTTAATTAAATGGGAAATGGGTCTGGCAATTTATAGATCTGAAGGCTAGGATTGTTGATGTGTAAATCTTCTTAAAGTGGTATAGCACTCTCTCCTTGCTATTGAGAAGAGTATACTGAAAAGGAACACTTCTTGACTGTTCAGCAACATCCATGCACATCACATCAGGATCTGCCTCTGGGCTTTGTACAAATACTTAAAAGGATGTTGGATTTTCTAAAAATGTTCAGATTTTCTGGGAGTATGGGGTTGTGGTTCAAGATCTAGGGATGCGTCATTAACAACAGTGGCAGCCGGTGACTTTTGAGCAAATGGGGCTGTAGGAAGCAACTGAATGAGGACTGACTGAAACGGGGTGGGGCTATATTATGACTCATCAATGAATATATATCTGTGGTCAAACAACGGCTCGGGTCAGTCACTTTAATCCACTGACTGTCTCAGTACCCACTCATTCTATCCACTTTATTGATCATATACAGCTCAGATGTCTGGCTGCAATCGACATGGCCAGCCTTAGTTGAAACAGATCCCAAGGAAAAGGATTCAGTTATGCCTCCCCACTGCAAATTATCTCTCACAGTTCTTCCATCCTCTCTCATCCTAACTACACACCATTCCGACAGATTTACATTTTTTAAACTTTCTCCTTACTTTCAACATGCCCTAACTAAAACTGAACTGTAATATCTGTGGCGACAGTAATTGAATTAAGGTAGGCATCTGGGGGCTGACAGGCCTCCAGAAGTCATAGTGTTCTAAACAGACTGAGGTGCACTTTAGAACTTTTTACTATCTTTTGATCCACTGATGGCCTGAACATGAATCATGAGTAAGGAAAGAAATTTAGTCTTGTTTTATTTCCTTTCATTTAGAAATAATTTGTGATTAAAGCTTAATATTCAAAGTTGACAAAAGTAGTTCGAAATAAACTCAGAAGAAAATTGCTTGCAAACATATAGAAATCATATCTAGGAATAGCACCTGCTTTCCTGCCCCCAAAAGATTGTCATCTTCTGCCTACACTTTGGTGTTAAATTTGTATAAAAGTGAAAGAAAATGGCCACAGACATATATTTCAGGCTGTTACATACAACATGCCTCCTTACCCTATCTCCAAAAAATAATCAGCTTATATGTACCCTTCTGATGTTAGACTAAGATAAAAGTGAAAGTGCAAATTATATTTCAACTTCTTGCAGTCACAATTATATACACAACATGCCTCCCTACCTCTCTACAACATTAGCCACATTTACATATACATGATGTTTGATTACAGCCACACATATACATACATAATGTATTATTATAAAGAAAGTGAAAAATTATCACAGTAATGAAGTCTAACATACTGCTCATAGGCAGCACACTGCATATAGACAAGCTATAGTGACCTTCACTGCAAAATTCTGAAGTCTGATTGTGAGGAAAGTTAAACATATGACTTCAATGTCCCAGGCCCACACAACCCATAAACTATCTATTCAGACATTTGAACAGGGCAGGTCCTTTTAAACTATGGGGCTCAGGGCAGAGTTTGAGGATGGGGAACTATACTGTGTCAAATCATCTTACACAGAACAGGGTATGGGTAAAGAAAACCACAGTGCCTGGATAAAGCCAACACAGATAACATGCAGACTCCACTCAGAGGTAAACATAGTGAAAACCAAGCATTGAATAATGTCAGTACTACTCTCTGTCAATATCAGGTGCTTTTGCACATAGCCTGTCACACATAACTACTTACTGTCTACAATGGTGATGCTTGACTGTGATGGAAAGTAAAAGAAATTACTGTCTAGTTACTTCTAGATATACTGTCACCCCTTACAGACACAGTCATTTCATCCAGAGTCAGCCCCTGTACTCTTTAATTTCACACTTTATTGACTTTGCACATTTCAGATGTTTCGCTGTGTTAAAATGGCACACTTTTCACAAATGCACACTAGTTCTGCAAAAACAAAATGACTGTTTAACTTGAGCAAATGACAGCAAGGATTGTCTCATTCATTCACAGACATTCCCGTTAACCAACAAATATAGTCGTTTTGTTGACTGTGTACATCTCAGGTATCTGAGTGTGATTAAAAAGGCTATATTAATATATATTTTAACTATTTTACACAAACAGTAGCCACAGTAAAGTACTCCAGTTTGCTTTACACCAATACATTGTTGTCATGAAAAGCCAGAGTAATGACTGTTTAACATGAAAAATTGAGAGAAGGATTACTCTCTTTCATCCACAGAGGGCAGTAATTATAGCAAATCTTATTGACTGTGAATTTCTCAGATATCTGACTATGATAAAATACTGGCAGCAGTAATGTATTTTAGTTTTATTTCACACAATTGGTAGAGAAAATGTTTCATCTTGCTTCATACAGATACACAGTCCTACAGAGTCAACATAATGACTGCACACTTAAACAGCAGGGTCAGTAATGATTAGTTTCATAAACAGACAATCCCTATCCCAGCTATCATAATCAATCACTTTGCTGGCTGTGAACACCTCAGATATTGGATTGTAATAGCATAGAAATAAAATAAAAATAATAATTAGCTGGGGTAATTTATTTCAACCTCCCATACAAAGATATGCCCAACTGACTGTAGTCAAATAAATGAATACATGTATAAATGATGACCACGATAGTGTATTTCATCTCACTGCTGTCAAAAGCATACAGTTTATAGGTAGGTACTACGCTATCAGCCCTGGGGCCTATATAAGCCTATCCAAAAAGGTTCCCTGGCTTTTGCCACCCAAGAAAATTATTTTCCTGTGCCTCTGTCGAGCAGTGCCACAGAAGTGATCCCCAGGGTGAATTTTCTATTTTCCATCCAGTCATCAAGATTTTTCTCAAAGAGGGCCAATGAGCAGCTTTGATTGACATGAATGGGTAACTTGTTCCAGAGTATGGGAAGTCTCTGGGACAGGAATCTATCCCTCCAGCATGTTCTGTTTATTGTCAGCTTATTGTTAACACAGCAACCTCCACATGCACACACTCACACACAGACACAGAGAGACAGACAAACACATGCGTGCCTACTAATTACAGCAAAGAGCATGACTGTGTACATCCAGATGTCTGCATGTGATCAAATGAATGATGTAGTCCAACTTGTTTTTATCAGACCCACATAGAGCAACCCTTTGCGACTCCTACACACACACACACACACACACACACACACACACACACACACACACACACACACACACACACACACACACACACTCTATTAAATGACTATTTTAAAATTTGTAAGCCAGTAGGACCTCTGCTTGATCAGCCTAGCCAGCGACCTCTGAATTTAACCCATTGGTAAACCTATATGTTCTGGATCATTACCTAACTGATGAATTAAAAGACCTGTAGTAACAATGTAGCTGACAAAAACTGTAATGTCTCAAAAATGAAATAAAAATAGAATGGGTAGGCTCCTTCACCTTTTACTATGACATGGCTATGTCCCTGAGGAGGAAGAATCAGCTTAGCAATGGGGAGGGCTGCATGGCTTTGAAATTAGGCCAGATACTGGACCTTGCCTGCAGCTCATTTTCAAATGGTTTTATTGCTATGTCCCTGAGGAGGACGAGTCAGCTTAGCAATGGGGAGGGCTGCATAGCTTTGAAATAAGCCAGATACTGGACCTTGCCTGCTCATTTTCAAATGCTTATGACTGCCACACTGATTCACATGAAGAGCATCCTTTACTATTACACCATCCCATCATCTGTTCATTAAACTGGCTGATGCATTAATTATGATCATTATTTCTTCTGAAAGTACCTCAGAAAATCTTACATTTTTTTCTGTCTCAGGACACTCATAACCTAATAGTTTCCCTGTGCCATGTGTGCATTAACCCTCACAGATTTAAGTGATTGGCTCTGAGGCAAACAAAATATGTATTGTACAATGTTGCAATTTTCCAGCTTTAGTGCAGCAGTAGACATGAAATATTCTTACAGCAGTTGCCTTTACAGTGCTAACACTTGTACTATCAAAAATGATAAATGACAGCTGTCATGTTTAGCTACCTTTTCCTCTATAGCATTTCCTCTACAGCATTGTGTTTGCAAGTGATTCAGGAACACAATCATTTGTTGAATTGTTCATGTTGAAATTATGTATTTGTCTAAAACAGCACAGCAGCTATTACTTGGAAACCTGAAATAGCAAGTAATATTTTTATACAAAAACTGCATTTATTTAAAGAACACTGCTTACTGTTATTAATTAGAATTGGCTACTAAACTAATTAAGAAGTACTGTCATATTTGTATGAATAAAATCTTAGATCTAGAACCATATTTTGGTTCACATTATGGTGTGTTACATGTACGTTACACTGCCATTACAACAAGCTATCATAGTTTAAGCAGCCTGCTGAGTGAAGATTACCCTATGCTCCTACGCTATTATCAGAAGGTCACACTTCAGCCAGCTGGAACATATAAAAAAAATGGAAGTGATAACTCATGTACAGCCGTCACCAACTGAGGGAAAGGAGGAATTATATGTCTATGGAATAGCTTCCACTTAATGTCAATGGGTCCCATATGCTTGGTACTTTATCTTGATACCCACTTACTGACATATAAGATAGTAGGTGACAATAATTGTGTATTTAATACAGGGAGAAAAGAAGAGAAGAGAAAGAAAAGGATGACAAAGGGACAAGTAATGGCATCAACCAATAGCAGACAGTACTGAACCATGAAATTTCATGACAGGAAATTATAGCTATGAGAAAACTTGTAAAAGTGTTCAGGGCATCTGAGACTCACTGACATAAAGTGCAATTTCTGTGCAGTATTCCTGGGCAACCTGTTTACATTTGTCTTCCATTTGTTGTTTCTTTGTAGAATCAAATTTTGCCATTTTATTTTATTTGTATATTGTTTACTAAGATAGTTGAAGATATGAGTCACAGCTTCTTCCTTTGGTAGCAGCAACAGTCCTTTTTCTCTATGTTTGCTATATTACTTAGGAGACATTCATGACATTTCTGACTTTTGAAAATCTGTAAGGTTCTGCTTTGATGCGTTCAAATATATCTCTGTCTTAAAGATTTTATATTTGGAAAGAACACCCCTTTATACCTTTCATAATGACAAAATTAATGGAGAGGGACACATAATTGGCATTATTATAGCTATTTTATTTCAAATGTTTATTAAGCTGGACGTCTAGAGAATCTTCACTTGATTCTAGTCTCGCATAAAAATTAAAAAAATAAGCATTTGCCTAACAAATACTTTCAGGCAGTTAATGCATTGCTTCATAAAAATTCACTTGATGTTTGCTGATTTAAACAGGTAGGTCTATAACTACCTTGTTTCATTTGTTGTATCAGCAATTACTCTGATGAAGACATTTCTGGCGATTTAGAAACGGTATTGGTATGACGGAGCCAGCACTATTTACACTGCATGTGCGATGAACCTCAATACTTATTGCCAATGCACAATGCATACTGCCATGTCATTATGTGCAATGAGAGGCTCCTCATCATGGCTGCAGAAAAGATCTGTGATGGGCCAGATCATGTTGAAGTATCTGACAGATGGATTTAAGTATGAGCAGTTGAAGTAAACACTGAATGTGCATGAGGACTACTGGTAATTATTGCAAATCCAGATGCACCAATAGGAAAACTATGTTGATAATGTTGATGTAATGTACAGCTATATATATATATATATATATATATATATATATATATATATATATATATGCAGAACAATGTTCCATGAAAGGGAAAATGTCAGAGATAGCTAAGGGTGGACTAGAGTTTTAGTATAGCAATAGAAACCACAGAGATGGACAGAAGAGTGCAAAGGAAGCTGCAAAACAAAGCAGGGCTACAAAACACAATGGGGAAGGTGACATGGCAATACATGAGTGTACAATAATGTGAAACCTAGACAGAAGAGGGGGGATACGGTAAAGTTTCAAACTGCACCTGTCCTGAATATGTCACAGTGTTAGAAATGGACCTTTACTATGATGTTAATGTTATAACAAAAAAGATTATATGATACCCTTGAGGAAGTCAAGCCATCATTTTGGTCTATTTGGCAATGTGTCCTCAGTTCCTTAGCAAGTGGAGCCTCTGAAGCAATCAGAGTAAAATATGTAATAAAATGCACATCAGATGAATGTAGCATATTAGCAGAATGAAAGCAAGAAAAGAAAGATAGGCTTTAAAGAATTTGAACATATGACTATCTCAGTTATATACTCTATACCATTTCCTTAACAAGGAGAGCCACAGAAATAGTCATAGTAAAAGGTGTCAAAAAACCCACATAGGGAATAGCACATTTGTGGACTGCAATCTAAACATTGTAAAACATATAGCCTTCAGAGGATTAGATCCCCAGACCTAGTGCATTGACACAATACACTGAGTTATCAAAGCAGCTAGACAAGAGAGGCATTACCTTTACTTTATTTCATATTTGCATGGTGATGTGCAGAAATGGTATCTGTTCATTTGCTCATCTGATGGCAATATCTGTAGCATGTGACAAGGACTGGACTTCTTTTTTGCCATAGGATGAGAAATGTTATGTCTTGGTTATATGTATGTAAGAGTGTTGCTCTCTGTGATTCACTGCACAATGTATGGTCACAGAAAGCTGATAGTTTTATAAGCTCTTTGTGTGCATGTGTGTGTTCTCTTTATTCATTTTTTGACCAGATTAAATGTTTGAAATGGAAGTATAGGGCAGGGATGAAAGGAAAAGTAAGCAGAGGGTAGAAAATAAATTGAGCACATAAGGAATAAGCGGAATGGATGTGGGCTATTGATCTACCTCTCAATGTCATATAGCTCAATAATCCCAGAAAATTCCAACAATAGTTGCAATTATTTAATGACTCCAGTCCTCAATGATTTACCATAAAATTGCATGTCTTATAATGAGGAGTTGCAGCCAATCATGTGCACATAAGTCAGATATCTGGGAAGTTGAGTGTTATGGGTGGGAGTACTATTTTGTGGGACAGATGCCCTTTTATTGTTTATTGTAGATAAGGGAATATTGAAGAAGAACGTCAGGGAAGTAAGTGGCTGTTTGGTAATACAGAGAGATTAGGTAGAAGGGAAAATCAGACATGACTGACAGGGTGTGGGGGGACACAATGAGGGAGGGACAACACAATATTGAAAGAGACCTCAGACATACTGAGAAAAGACTATGGTGAGTGGATGACTGTTTAACATACAGGAGTGGGAATAGGCATGAAAAGGAAGGGAATACCAAGATGTGCATGTTCAAAGATGCAGTCTCTGCCCACTTAGACCCGATGGGAGAGTATTCATCCTCCTGTGAACTGTCACCACTGAGTCCTAGCTTAGAAGCTGGAGTCAGCACTGGGAGAGATGTGACTGAATAAGTCGCTGGAGCATGCACTCCATGCAACTGATGTGGGCATACAATCTCCTACTATTATCTACCACACAAGCTCTGTCACCTCCACATGCACAGCTATTGGTGGTGGGACTATACCACCCCCTGGTGTGGGCTACTTGATGCAGGTGGTGCATATAGTGCAGACAACTGTGCCAGGCTGGGACCCTGATGTGCTGGGGTCCTCTGGTTGTGGCGGTGGTGGTGGTGGTGGTACTGGTGCCACCTGTACAGGTACAGCAGTCATTGCCAGTGGGAGAGGAGCAGGTTACTGTGCTGCTTCATATAACAGTAATAGTAATAGAAATGGACAGAAAATTGATAAACAAAATAAATGTATAAAAGAAAAAGGATAGCAACAAAGAGTGTGGGGGGAAGAGAAATATAAACACAATGAATATTGCATTATGAAGTGAGCTGATACTGCTACAGTAAAGCATAATAACCTTCTAACTGTAGAACTTACACAGGTATATCATCTATTTGTCTTATAAAATAATGGGGGTGGGGCTAAGCCAAAAGCCATCCTCACATGCAGTAACATAAGATAATACTAATTGCAGGAGCTATTTCTGAGGACAGCACATATGTGCCTGTGGCCAGTGATGCTATTTGATTTTTGATAATAATAAAACTGTACATGTACAAAATAAACATGCTGATCCCACAATAAATATATCCATCCAGTACTGGTGATAAACAAGGAGCAGATATGTCTAGTGTATAAAGTGAAATGCCTAGCAAACTACTATTACTACTTCTAGATATTACATACACATGGGCCTTGTAGTGGTACACTGATGTTAGTGAGATAACAAATATGATTTGCCATGTTAACAATTTTTTTTTGGGGGGGGGGTTTGAACATGCAGTCATCCTAATAATCTCGGTACACATTGCCTTGACATGATGATCCACTTGTTCACCAAGACAGGAGAAGGAGGAGGCACACAGAAGGGAACTTCTAACATTGTACAGTCATACTACTACTCTTGTGTTATGCCAGCATGCTGACAGATGAGGTACTGCTGTCTAAACATTGGTAATAATTATTTTATGTAACTACAACTGTTACATTACAAACAGAGATTTTTTTCAGGACAGCTTGTCTATTCACCCCATTGCCCTTTTAAGTGCTTTAGAATGCTCCTGTTCATCTCCCCATTCCATTCAGTCTCTGCAGGGGCTAGAGACATAAACAGGGCATAATGAGAAATTAGATGGCGGCATGCAGTAGCAGGGTATTTGTTTAACTAAAAGATATCTTGCTTGTAGTATTGAGGTGCTGATGGTGACTGTGCCTTAGCTTCAACCTCCCATTTGCCAAGGATGGCAGGCCTGCATTGACTCAGGTCACTGTAGTGTTGACTGCACTGATCCCCATGGATGGGATGCCAGTAACATAGCTGAGAGCACTGGCCAAACTATTCCAGGCATCAGCCTTATTGAACCAGTATAGCCTTCCTTCATGAGGCTTCAGTGGTAATGTTTATAGAGGATGTCCAGAAATATCTTAGATGCCTCCTCATACCACCTCTGTGCTGTAAAAGATGCAATAATGGCACCTTCTCCAGCCATAGCTGTCTCACCTTCAAGGATCTCAGGAAAAATGGCACTTCTCATGCATCTGAGCCTTTATGCAAAGATGGACACCAATGGGCAACTCATTTGCACAATGGGTTGCAAACTTATAAAATATAGGTACTGTATAATTATGGTTCCAGTTGTAGTTTAAGGTGTGAAACATACAATTCCTTCATCCTTCTGTGTGTTACGGAAAATACATTGCTAACTGTGAATCCATCTTCAGATGGTTAATTATGCAATGACAGTTCTGTCTATCCTATCATAAATGGTGTCCCAAGTGTGCATGGCACATCCTTCAGGGGCATCACAACTTTTAACAGGTTTGCTTGTTGTGTCAATTGACAGAATCAGCAACAGTAGTATGATGAGCCCTAACTATCATAATCATCATGCTCAGAAGGGTGAATGTACACAATATGAGTTGAATGAGAAGCCTACAGCATTACTGCATTAAGGAGGAAGACAAGAAAGGTGTCTAAATTGTACAAACTACTTTTGTTGAAATCTTACTTTCTGTGTCAGATATATGCTTATATAAGATCAGTACTAATACTACTCACACAATTGCATTCAGTTGTAAAATGCTAGCTTTGACTTTCCTTTTACCCTAATGCCTACGAGGGTTGTCACTTCATTGGTAATTTTAGGATGTGTTGGCTAAAACTGTCTTAAGAGGTATATTGCTAGTGTACTGCGAGTAGCAGCCTACAATTTCATTATGCTAGATGGAGACACTGGACTCATGTTATGAGTAATATTCATTGCTATTTTACTGTGTTATGCCTTGCACATATGTAATTAGCCACAAATGTAGTAAAATTGGTATTGTAATGGTCAAGTGTTATTGTCTAGTTATTGTGCTGTAGTTGTTTTGTGGGGAATATGTGCTCAGTACACATATAATGTCTGATAATTACTTAAAGATTGCATTTAGACATGTGTAACTGTCAGCCACTAATTGAGCATAATATAAGTCCAAGTAACATAAGATTATTATACAGGTTTTTTAGGGCCAAGCAAGAACATTTCCCTGTTTTCCATGCCAACAGAGTAATGCCTAAAAGGCAGGGTCCTAAGAAAAATTAGGGATCTGCAGGCTTAACCACATTCAACCAAAAGCCCAAATTTACATATGGAGAAAAATGTGATGGTAATACATGTCCTTTATCTCCATGGCTAAGGGCTCTTGCTAGTGATCAGCCCTTCCATGACTGTGTCTGGGCTGAAATGGTCACTAATAGAACTTCAGTAGATGCTCAGGTCCATAGCTACTGCATGGTCTATTGCAGGTCCATGTATATGATGCACGCTGCCACCCACTGAGTAGAAGTCATAGTGGAGGGCCAACAACAAAGATGGAGGAGATCCTGACCTCATTGAAAGGTAGTATCTCCTCCGCAGAGCCCCACAGTGTGGTGCTGGATATTTGGGGAAGAAATGGACAGGCCCCAGAGAGTTTAAGTTGCATATTCCCTAGGTATGTACTTTATAGTATCAATTTCTGTAAATCCTTCTTAAAATATATCAAATTTATTGTTCATTAAATCTGTCTGACTTATGGTATACAGGTGGTTTACTATTAAAATGTGGAAAATCAAAACAATTTTCCACCTTTTGATCAAATTAGTTTTCAGAATCTGGTAATACAAAATTACCAAAATATCAGAAATGGTAACCATGGAATCGACATTTGAACATTGGAAGTTCCAATGTTGAAAGTCCATATTACTGGTAACGTTTTTGCAGGGAAACAAGACCCCCACACCCTCCATGTTGGGGGCTATGCCCCCCACACCCCAATGTATATTATATATTTCAATACTGAGATTGCACTACAGTGAAGAAAAGGCTAAATTTTCCAATTCCCACTGTAGTGCAATCTGTTATTAGAACATCGAATGCACATTAGCGAATGTACACTACCATTCGCTAATGTGCATTGGAACATTTTTCAGAACGGCATTATACAAACTGGAAAAGATGCACTCGACCATCCCAGTTTCATGTAAATGCCATTCCACATTTTGATAGTAAACCTATATAGGTACATCAAGGATTCAAGTTCCACATCCATCTGCACAAAGGATGATTAGGGGTATTAACTGTTATCATTAGTCTGGGTCACACAGCATGCCAATATCTAGTCAAAGTCATGGTACAGCCAGCTGTGATCTGAACGGGAGGCTAAAACCTCTGTCATGCATACCTTGGAACTGTCCAGTAGGCCAAGCCACAGTGCTGCACCATGTGCTAAAGTTGTGTCCCTGCATATACACACATATATTCCTCCACATGCTGAGGCATGGCATTGAGGAACTGACGGAATATTCCTGAGGCAGATGCCTGAGATATCTCCCCCTGTGTCCCCATTATAGGTCACTGAAATTCCATAGTCCTCACCCCACTCGGCCACTGAACCTGATCCTTATACATATTAACCCCCCCCTCCAAAACAAGTTGTTATAGTACCCATAAATGCACTTTTTCTTTTGCTACAGCTCAGTACACACACTCAGCCACTTTTCTGTAAAGGACATGCACTCTTGTTCTCCCTTGTCCACCTTTGAAAATGATGATAACTGTGTCCTGCCCTTTTTACACTGTTACTTGTGTTGTTTAGGTCTGATGCAAAGAGTGGCCAGTCTATGCATGGGTAAGCACAGTCTGGCACTTTTGCATGCATCACTTTTACTGTTATAAAGCTCTGTGCAATCCAGTGTTTCTTTGCTAGTGCCATAGCAGACTGTGCCTGCCTCTGAAAGGCACGGTCATCCCCCTGTTGCTGGCCCCCCTCCAATTTCTCATCTGTCTCAGCTAATGCTGCCAGTGATGCTGGGGACTGTTATCCCTGCAAAAGGCCACCCTTTTGTAATTGCTTCCTAATTATAATGTTATATAACATACTACCTATGGTCAATATTTTGGCCCACGTGGCACGGTTATACTGTATGGCACCACTGGCTGTATACAGGCAGAAAAACTTAACTTCAGCAGTTTGAATGCTGCATATGCACTAAAATATGCCCAGTTTGTGATACTGTATGGTTGTGCTCCTGGTCAGTTTGATTGTGTGGATTTCTGATAGTTGTCATCAGCCAGGGTTCTAGGGCCTATCCAGAATCACCTACAAGATGGCCCTGTGGGAAGTCACCCCTAGTGAACCATTGATAAAGGTCACATGGGTGCTGTATGCATGAGTTGTGAAATGTGTGAGTTGTGAAATCTACATAGAAGGCCTACTCATACATTGTGGACTATATCCTGTGCATTACAGACTGTTTGCCATTTGCTGTTTGTGGACTTTCTTTCTCTGTTCACAATGTGGGACCTTGGTTTCAATCTTTGTAGAGTCCATGGCACCACAGTACATCAAGGAAATTTGCTGTGATGTAGAACTCCCATATGATGTCTGCTGTCTCCTCTAGGGTATATGGGAACTGCATATGTTCCTCCACATGCTGAGGCATGGCACTGAGGAACTGATGGAGTATTCTAGAGGCAGATGCCTGAGATATCCCCCAATGTGTCCTCATTATAGGTCACTGAAAGTCCATGTAGGTAAAATATGTAATGCCTCACATATCTTTGTATCCAGTGGGATAAGTCCGCCATGACTCCCACAGGTTGCAGATGAGGCCAACAAATATACAAGATTTCCTGCATGGTGTCCTTGTCTACACACTACCAATTCACCATATCAGTTTCATGGAGGGCATAACACGTTAAGCATAGTTGGATGACCCTGCTCTTCCAGTGGTAATCTCACACACCACTGGACAAAGAAGTTGCAATAACACCCTCCTGCAGATATACATTTCAGAAGGTTGCAGCAACACCAAGCATAATTGCATGATGTATATTGTCTGACATTGGCATATGGCTGAGTTCAAATCTAAAGCAAGAGCAGCATTGCTGAGTGGAATTTAAAAATTTCTGAATTACTCCACTATCTTATTTGGCCTCATTATCATTCACAATATTTTATTATAGAACCATTAGTATATAGCACAGCTGACCATACAATCTGACCTAGCTACCTCATGTAGATAGTTTTTTGAATTGTACCAGTCCTGTGTGTGGCCACACATTCTACAAATTCATTTAGTGAGATGCGGTAACGTTTTCTAAATCTGGCTAATTGCCTTATTAGTATACTTAAAATACTAAAATACAATTAATAATTTAGTTATTTGCTCTTTTTAAACATTAGAATATATTCACTGGGCACAGCTTGCACACTATTGCAACTTTCTTTTCTGGACAGTTTGCATGAAAATACAAAGTAGTTACATCTCCTTTTATATATATTTATATGTGTGTGTGTGTGTATATATATATATATATATATATATATATATATATATATATATATATATATATATGTATATATCTGGGTCAATCTGAGAACACCGACAGTTCGAAACGCTGACGATGAGAACACCGACACCGGAAGACCAACATCGGAAATAACCAACAGTTCAAAATCCCGCCACTGAAAACACCGACATACGAAATGAGCGCGAATGTGTAAGTATGCGATAGTGACGGAAGTTAGGGTGCGGGTAAGGTAAGTGTGTGTTAGTGACGGACTTTAGGGTGCGGGTAAGGTAAGTGTGCGATAGTGATGGACTTTAGGGTTAGGGTGCAGGTAAGGTAAGTGTGCGATAGTGACGGACCTTAGGGTTAGGGTTTGGGTTAAGGTTAGTGCATAGACAGTTGTGTATGTAAGATTTAGTGTAGGTTTGTAAGGTTTTTGGTGTGCTTGTGCTGTGAGTCGGTGTTCGGTAATGTTGACTGTTAGTTTTGTGTGGTTTCAGTGTTTTGGTGTCAGCATTTTGGTGTGTAGTGTGTAGTGTAGGGGATCCATATATCTATCTATATATATATATATATATATATATATATATATAAATACACATACATACTGTATATATATATATATATATATATATATATATATATACACACACACACATATATATATATATATATATATATATATATAAATACACACACACACACACTTTATATAGCTAACTTATCTTATTCATAGATTAGTACTAAGCTAACTGCCCTTGCGAGCCACTGTAAGCCTAGCCAATTATCCCTTTTGAGACTCAAACCATGCACCTTGTGTTTGTAAGGCAAACACCTTAACCATTAGGCCACCCTCCCAACCCTTTTATATAGGTTCATAGATTAGTACTAGGCTAACTGCCCTCATGGGCCATTTTAAGCCTAGCTAATTACCCCATACGAGAATCGAACCCTGCTCCTTGTGTTTCTAAGGTAAGCACCTCAACCATTATGCCAACCTCCCATTAGATGGATCTAATTTTGGCCCCCCCAAATTTTCAGAATATTTCTGTCTTTGTTAAGTAAAACTTCCTTTTTATTTTTTTATTTTTTTAAAACATTAAGGCTTCTTTTGCTGGGTTGTATTTTTAGAAAATTATCTTATCTGAATGAGCTGACCATAGAGTTTATAAATTTAAAGGACTTGTAAGATCAACCTTTTTCTTTTCAGTAGGCTTTTCTTCTACAACATTGATCTCAAGAAGAAAGGACCAAACCTGAGGTACTTAATAAAAAAAGAGAGAGAGAGAAAACAAAATAATTTCACGCTCCAATTTTGCAGACAGGAAAACACAGCAGTGAGACTGCTACTTAACATGACTGCAAAGAAGAATTATTACACACTGTGACAATTACTAAGACTAGAGCAGCACCTTGTAAAATAAGGCAGTATGGTCCAAGGTAACTGGAAAAGTATATTCACAAAATTTTATTTCATAAAAATATTTCTGTTATAAAAGATGTGACAGTTATGCAATAGGTAGAAGACTGACATCAGAAATGGAAAAAATATTCCGAACACTGTTTGACTTGCATGGGTCCCTCGTTATAATTTCAGCTCCATTAAGCTTAAATTGTGGTCTAGGCTTGAAGATGTTCATATTGTACTAACTGAATAATGTTGAACAGTCATTCATAAATAAGATTTGATATTGTTTGTATTAAAAAATACATAACACATTCACAAGTTCTATTCCCATGTACTACATAGGCATTTGTTTCATAATATTTAAATATATTACATTTGAACATGTTTCTTTTGGACTGTATACTTTTTTTCTTGTAATCTGTTTACTTCTCATTATTCAAATATTGGTTTGATAGTATAGGAATGTACTTAACATAGACCTTGAAAGCACACTTGCTGGCAGTGGCTGATGTTGTAGTGCAATGTTGTGTCCTCATTTGGTGCCTAGAAAAATTTTTCTGTGACTGGAGAGCAGATGATTCTGGGTTCTCTATTTTCTGTTTCAGCATGATACCATTCATGAGTGAACATCAGACTTAATTAAAAAACAGGCTTCGATAACTCGGAAAATAGAGTCTTAAGCACAGGAACACATTTCTTCAGCTCATAAACCTGCCAAAGCAGTGGCATTATTTCTCTGAGAAAGTTTATTAAACTTCACAGTTAAAGAGTTTTAATACCCTCAAAGCCACAGAATTTCCATCTCTTTTCCAGCGTTGCTCCAACACCTGTGAATTCTTGCTTAAACATTTGTGGCAGCCTCATCAGAAGCATCTCTATTTCACTGGCTGATATCTAAAGAAGAAAAGAAAATAGTGTTGATATAAAATGCATGACTTGACTCTGGGACACACTTTTCATTTAACAATTCTCTCAGGCTGGGAAATGCAGTTTATTATTTAAACTGGGTCAAGTGCAAGAACAAGAGAAATACAAACATTCTAAAAAAATTAATGGCATATATGTTTTGCTTTGGAATGTATGCTGCTTATATTATTAATATTCAGAAGTATTTCATATCATACTAGGCATTTCTATCATCTTTCAAACTGATAAAAATGTTTTTCCAGTTTAGCAATGCATTTTTGAAACTTGCTGCAGTTTGTTCTGAGTGTTGATACTGTTTAGTTTACTTAACAAAGACATGCATATGGAGCGTTTCTCCCTGGGCCTCCGCTGAAATTTGCTTCATTCAAAGTCGGACTTTCTTGGTAAACAAATGTTAAATAAACATAACATAAATAAATAACATCTACTATTTTTGTAACAAATTAATTTGGTGTCATTGCATTTTATTATTAATTTTTTTACTCTTGATTTATTCCTCCACGCTTTTTTTTTCTGAATAAGGCTTATTTTCTGTAGCCTAACTATATTTAAAACGTACAAGCAACATTCAGGAAGCATACAGATTTACACATTTTCCATGTATGTTTGTTTTGCGTTAAATTTAATTTCCAGTTACACTCCTGATGTTAATGTTGTAAGCAGTTTTGAAAAAACAATGAAGATCATAATATGCTTTTGATATTTTAGTTTCACTGCCTACATAGCTTTTCCTTATGACCACAGCCACATAGGACAATGACTTTCATTCAGCAACAAGCTATTCTGAGCAGCTTACTCATACTTGTTTAGTAGTGTAGCAATTTACTTATATTGTGGCTTCTTTCTTGGGGGGGGGGGCCCTTTCTTCCTCATCCAGACACCCATCCCAGTGCCCCATGTCCATCGCTGGATCTAAGTTACCCCTGGACTATTACTGAGGTTTTCCTGGGGTCAGTGTGGATCTTGAGTATCCTCAGGAATTGTGTTGTCATTCAATCAGCCAGGGAGGCTTTTCATACATCCTATGCATGCCCCATTTCCTTTTGGTGCCTTTGGTTATGTTTGAGGGGTGGCTGCACAATGGGGACATTGCAGTGTATCATCCAGCCTCCACAGCAGCTTGGCCATGTGCACCCCCACCTCCTCTTTGGACCATGCCTCCTATCATATGACATCAGCTTTCACCACAGATGGTTGCAAGAGGCACCCATGTTGCCACCCTTCCCTACAGGATGGTAAAACCCATCTCTCCCCGGTGCTTCATCAGTCATCTGTTCCACTAATTGAATCTCAGTTGTAGTCAGGGATTTATCCCTCTATGCCACCAGAGCAACTGCATATGTTAATTTTCAATATAAGGTGTCTTACATGCAAGACACAGTTGATTGCTTGTCATTTTTAGAACATGAAACTTTTCTTTTCTTGCATTTAGCATGGTAATATAATATCCTGTACACTTAGTTAGAAAATGATATCATGGTAACAGTTTTCAGCTCCAAGAAAACTTTCACTGGGGCATACTTAGCAACAAAACAAATTGCAACAATAGCACATTTTTGGCATCAAAGTTTTATAATTAGGTACTATGCATGGTAAGGAGGTTATGTTTGTTATTTGCACTTGCCTCAGAAAGAACACACAAACACTTCAATAACGTATTTGGTACACATCTTCCTTTACTTTGAGCTCCACTGTGTATCTATAGCTATGTCAATATCCATTAGCTTTTCTACATATTGCATTCAGTGCAGTACTTATACCAACAAAGGTACTCTTGTCTGGTCCAGCTTATTCTGCCTATGTCTTATAGTGTCACACGTTGAGTCAGCATTTTTGTTGCACAGTTTGTGTTAGTGTAGGACCCCACTTATGCAGAGTTAGAGCACATAAGTAGCTTATGCCAAAATTAATGAGGAAGACCATTTTATTTTTTCTTAATTTCATACAGTGAAACACACGTACTGCAAATGGGGATTAATAAATTAGTAGAACAGAAATTCTCAGGGTCAGCACTTAGGCACATCACCTAATGTTTTTCAGCTCCAGCTAATGGCATCAAGTAATAACCTAAGAAATGTATATAATACAATATCTAATTAAACTACACTGCCTATTTTTACTTTACTTACTGTAGGTGGAGTGGTCTCAAACTGACCGTTCTGGCACAGCCTCCATCACATTGATGGTACAAGCAACATTCAGGAGACACACAGCATTACACTTAGCACCTCCAAAATACAAGCTGAAATCCGACTGCAAACAAAAGTACACCTAAGACAAAAATGGGACATAAAATTGTACTCCTGTACACATCAACTTTATTAGTAAATGTCCTCCATGAAGAAAATAAATAAATAAATAAATAAATAAATGCTATGAACAAGAGGAACTTTTAAGATTCAACCTCTCAGACTATTTCATCTATGTATATGAATTTAAACCTGAAATAATAATAATTTCCTTACCTAAAAATCATATTTAGCACTATTTTAATGGACTGTTGAATTATCTGTACAGAATTAATTTGGAAGTATAAGGCTTATCAATAGTCTTTAATGGGAATTCAGAGGGTCAGGAGCTACAGAATGAAAAAGAAAAGCAGGTAGAATGAATGCTTGGAACTTGTAAGAAAAGGTAGGTGTAGTATACATGTACAGCCCCAGATACCTCTATAACACCAATATGCCAAGCTTAGGTTCAAGAAGTCTACCTATGGAGAATTTACATTTCTCCCATCAAAGCCAAATAACTCATTTTTATGATAGTAAGTAAACTAGGAGTATAACAACTGTGCAACATAATCAGAGTTATGTCTGAAGTATTTCATCTGCATCTCTAAAGCACTCTGTACTTGAAGATAGCTGTGAAATATATGATGTGCAATGTTAAATAGTGACAGGAAGAAAAAAAACATGCTTTGTGATAACATTTCTTCATTGCATTTAAGGATCATACCAGTTTATCCTTATGTTTTGTTACACTATGGTGTGATGATCTGAAATAATTATTTATTCCTTTATAGTACCTGTCAGCCACAGTTTCTCCATTCTAATTCTGCCCAAGGCTCTTGTGCATAAATGCAGAACCCTGCACTAAAATTACCATTAAATAAACCCTATTTTGCAGCTGGCTTTTTAACAATCCACCCCAAATATTATACAAGTCCTACATTGATACAAATATTTGTCTTGTGAAAAAAATATTTGCTATTGTAATTCTTTTGCCATGTGATAATAAACAAGTTATTCAGTTTTATTTGGAGATGGAATATTTCAACAATCACAGCAGCAGTCTTACAATGACATTTAATGCTGTTCATAAAACATTTCTAGCCCTATACCACAGGGCTACACTAATTATCAGGTAACACTCAGCACAGCATAAGTGGATGAACTAGCAATCACACCTGATTCACACAGCAGTGTGGTGTATCAGACGACTGTTGTAATCACTCCAGTGACCTCCAGAGTTACTCTTAGTATATCTCCACACTTGAGCTGTGACGTATAAAACAAACTCACTATGCATTAATTCATATAACAACAGATCACCATGAATGCATACATCATGAGCAAGATGCTGTCAAAGAACAATTAAGTGCAGACATCCATCTTGCAGTAAAGGGACCATTTTTGCAGCTGGGCCACACTACCATATTTGATATTAAATGTGATATATCTTACGACACAGTGCAACGTGGCTCCTCTGTCTAGGAAATGAGTTTACAGCCACGCTCTGTTATGCTATTGTGTACTGCACTGTGTAATAAGATGCCATTCCCAGACACCTTACTACATAATACTGTGAGGTTGCTACTGTACTTGTCTATGAATTGCAAAACCACAGCATGGTCATGTCAAAGCACGGTCCAATTGGAATTAATTCCCTTACACTTTACTGTGCTGAAAAATGCAACTTTATGAATCCAACTCAGAGTGTACATAATGAGTTGTGTTGTTCATAAGACATAAATATGATATAGTTACTTATGGTGAGGTCTTGCAGGACTGGTGAGTAGAGTGCACGTTGTTGTGTGCAATCAGGTTCCTGCAGAACTGGCACCTCCAAATCTGCTGTCATGTTACTCTATTAGAAAAGAGTTGCTTGCTCCTTCAGAAAGTGGGACAAGTCTCAATACTTTGGGGATTCATGTCTAAAAGTGATGAAAAAGTGTTGCTAGAATTGTAAATGGATTGGTGAAAGCACATGGTTTATCATTATTTTGATGACCCCATCCTCAATTAAGATAAACTATAGATAGTGAAGTAAAGAACAAGATTGTGTGTACAAAAGGCATGAATAATGTTCATCTGCAGGGTTACTGGGTTTCCATGACAAAGTGAGAAGTTTAGAGTCCTGGAGAAAACTTAGATTCGAATTTATGTTCCTTCAGATTAAGAGAAGCCAGCTGAACTTGTTTCAATGTCTTCTAAAGATGCATCCCACATAGCTCCTGTTGGAATTTCTACAGAATAGCTATTGCAGGAAAAAAAACTAGAGGCTGTGAGGAGGGCTGAGGATGTGTTGGAGAAATTATAAGTCTCAAATACAAAATGAGTGAATACTGGAACCAGGATGCTTACTTTTCACTATTTGTTAAGTGTACCAGATTTAGAA
Source organism: Protopterus annectens (assembly GCF_019279795.1). Lineage (NCBI taxonomy): Eukaryota > Metazoa > Chordata > Ceratodontiformes > Protopteridae > Protopterus > Protopterus annectens. The sequence goes on from NC_056735.1 coordinate 1,882,935,114, forward strand.
ACTTCCAGATTCAGCATACCCTAAGGAAGTCTCCAGATTTAGCAGGGTTGAAAGAGCTTAGTAAATAGTTGAAAAATAAAAAATATCCTAGCTACAGTCTTCAGTGAGACTTTTTTGTTTTGGGACTAGTAGTTTCTCACTTGCACAGGGAATGCATTTTTTCTTTAGGAATATATTTTTCAGTAAGCCTGGACACAGGGCTGGTAGGCAACCTAGACAGCTGCCTAGGGCCCCATGCTGGCAGGGCCTCAGCCTCAACACTAAATTAAAGAAAAAAGAAAAGTTTTCTTATTGTGCAATGTCACTTTAAAAATTAACAACAACAAAAAGATATGTTTTTTTTTTGTGACAGCATAGTGTCGCTTTAAGAATTAAAAAAAAAAGGTTTCCTGCTTTGCCTATGTCCATATCCTGCTGATTTCTTTTGGCTAATGAAACAGGAGCAAACATGCATGCAGACATGGATATGAGATTTCAGCAAAAAAGCAAGTGTTCAGAGTTGGTTTAGCACAGCATTTTATAGTACAAGTGTTCAACAATCCATGCGGCACTCATCAATGTTTTTTTTGAGTTAAACACAGGTGTTCAGCATTGATTCACAAGAATTTTGTAAAGGCAGGTGTTTGGAGTTAAGGTGTACAGTAACAGCCTTTGGACTTAAACACAGCTACAGTGTATGTGTGTGTGTGTGTGTGTGTGTGTGTGTGTGTGTGTGTGTGTGTGTGTGTGTGTGTGTGTGAGAGAGAGAGAGAAGCAAGGTGGATTACTTTGGCTACTGTGTGTTTGTGTGAAACAAATTTGAAATATTTGACTTTGGGCTGGATGTAGTCAACAGTGTAACTATAATTGCTGGGTTTGAGGAATATCTGTGGATATAAATGTACACATAATCTGCCACTGGCCAGGTGCATTTTCAATACATGTGAGCATCTAGAGAAAATAATTTACTGTTGTTCATGCTAAGTTTAATTTCAGTGTGACACTATTTTGTTTTGTTTTCTTTAGCAAAACTGTGCCAGTGTTTGTGGTATAAAATCTGAAATAAAGGTTTTAAATCAAATCTCCGTAAACATTGTAAAGTAAAGAAAATAGTATGCAGTGACAGGTTTGAGTAGTGTCTATGGTAATTATTAATTGGGGAGAGACAGCCAAATGGGACACTGGAATATTTGTGAGGGGGGGGGTGGAAGAGGGTACCTGGTCATTACCTGGCCTAGATCCCCACTGTACCATGATCTGGCTCTGCCTGGAAATATTTAGGGACCAAGGCAAGAGCTAGAATCTATGTTTATAACCTTCATTAAAAAAGCAGAACAGTCAAGTACTACTGCTATGACTCCCGTCCCCTGAACATTTATGTACCAAACCATGACCTCACAAACATGAATATGAAGTAGGGAGAAATATTCAAAAATAAAGCAGTCACTGTCAACGCACTTTTAGTTAGAAACTGCACTGACAATAATTTCCTATACATAACAGTTATCAGGAAGTCTAAGTTTAATGGAGAGTAGGAACCCACTGAATTGTACAGTATCCTTCAAATGCAGTAATTAAAACATATACTAGTATAAATTGTGAACAGATGTATTGCAATGAAATATTTCGAATGGTTTTAGAAGAAAGTGGGCAGTACTTTGCTAAAAAAGAGCAATAGAATCAATGGGATTTAGAAATGAAGCTCAGAAACATGGAAGGAAAGGGTAAAATAAGACCCAAGAATCTATGATTTTAGTATAACTGTAACATTAGGAAATGGTATACAGAATTGTAATTATTGCTCAACTTGCTTGAAAAATAGTGCTGGTGAGAAATTCTGATAGGAGAAGTCTCAATATAAAGGTAAAATGATGTGCATTCTAGCATAATGCAGGGTAGATCCTTCAAATGCCAGATATGGATAAATTGTTGAAACTGAAAGACAAAGAAGCCATTTAGATTAATACAATCTTGTAAGAAGAGAGTGACTGACAAATGGAAATCATGTAAGCTAGGTCATTCAAAATTTAGTACCAACTTCAGCCCTGTGACTTCTATTGAAATATCTGAATCCCTTACTCCCCACATATCTCTATAGATCATTTAATGAAAGTGCTAACACTTCCTCCGTGGGACCTTACAATATACCTGGTGGCTTAATTAACAATGTTATGCATGCCCTTGCAGACACACTCCTTAACCTTTTTAACTTTACTTTAGCTACTGGTTTTGCCCCTGATGAATGGCGCTCATTAGTGGTGATACCCATCCATAAGGGTGGCCTTACAATCGACCTGGGAAATTACAGACATATCAGCCTTACAAGCCTCATCTGCAAAGCTATGAAATGTATTATAAATTGATCTTATAAACTGTGGAATCAAGAATCTTGTGAGAACTGACCCCAACAGTTTAGTTTTATGAAGGGTAGAGCCTCTCTTTTCAGTCTGGTAAATTTCTTTGAAAGGGTTATGGTGACAGTACACGATGTCTATGCTTCGCATATTTGTCTATACCTCTTGTTTATGTTTTTCACCATTATCTTGTAAAACATTTGTTGATTATATGATGTTTAGCTATTATATAAATAAATTGTATTGTCCAGCCTTAAAAACGTACTGTATCTATACTGCTAGTCACTTTTAGTGGAGATTTTCTCCCCGGGCCTCTACTGAAAATGGACATATATCCAGTTGGACTAGCTCGGTCAACAAATGTAAAATAAATAAAATTAATAAATATCTTAACCTACCCAAAGCTTTCAACAGCACCATTGCCCATGTTTGCATCATACAAAAGCTAAATACTTTAAAAATCAACTCATATGTGGTAAGATAGATAGCAAACTGGCTGAAAGACAGAACCCACACAGTGTGAGTTGCAGGTTCCTCATCTGAAAGAATAACACTGACCAATGTGTCCCTCAGGGCTTGGTGCTGGGACCTCTTCTTTTTGATATTTAATTCTCAGGTCTCCAAGCCAAGACTCCTAGCTAATAAAATGTGTGCACAATTGCAACTGGAGGTTGTTGTTAAGTCACCCTATGACATCAAAACCCATCAGAATTAATTCTCCCTATGTAAACACTGATGTACTAAAATGGGCTCAAATTAAATGCTAAGAAATGTAGCATCATCACTTTTGGTAGACACCTCCCTCATCATACTGTCTAGACAACACACCTCAGTAAAATTAAAATGCAGCTATGGACTTAGGTACTTGTATTGATAGTACCATCTCTTTTGATCATCATGCGACATTGGCTGTCAGGAAATCCTTTTATTTAGCCCAGGTAATTTACAATGGAATATCATCCTGGCCTAAAGAGGCAATCACTTCCTTATACTGAGCATTGATCAGGCCAATTATTTTGTACTTTCAATACACATCAACAAACCACTAAACTTCTTAAAAAGACATAAATTCCATGACCAGGTACACCACTCAAAGGACAGAATTGATTCTTTATTTAACATAGTTCTGGTACCTCGGCCTCTCGCCTTCGAATGGAACATTTTCCAAATACAATTCTGTCCCTATAAATACCCCCAGTTCCAATTATTTAATTGACTATTTGACAAATTAACTATTTCATTAACAAACACTCATATTCTTTTGAGCTATTGTACTTTCCCATATAAACAAAATATCATTAAACATTTTAATTAACAATAATAACAATATTACATACATGTTTAAATGCATTATCAATATATTACTAAATACCTTATTAAATACACTTCAGATACATTTAATACATTGTTTAAATGCATTTTTCATACATATTATAAAGTGCATCTTTAATAACATACTTGTTTCCTTATTTCAAATAATCAAATTATTCTCTAAATTTATTCAATAATCAATTCTGTCCTCTGAGTGGTATTCCTGGTCGTGGAATTTATGTTTTTTAAACAATTATTTTGTACAACACCCTCTTTGGGATTTATCTCACTAAAATATCAAACAAAGAGAAGGACCCAAAGGATTCCAGAGCAAAATGATCATAGACCTAAAGTTCATGAGCTACCAACAGAGACAGGAAGTTCAATTCCTTAGCATCTTATAGATTGTTCTGGACCTCCTGTTTCTCCACACATCCAGTATCTCCAACAGTACTAGAACCAGAAACATACATCTTCAACAAAAGATAAAAAAATATGGTGGAGGGACAGGTTTATAACCCAGCACTTCACAAACCTCTGGAATAAACTTGCACTGCAAGTTCCATTAAACATAAACTAGATGACTGGATGAATACCACACATTTACTTCAGGATTGACTAGTATGGCCGTCCTGGAGAAAGAGGTGCCACTTGCAGGAGGGTACTGGCAAGGTGGTAATGGTCATAGCCTCAGTGTCCTTGGACTATATATGAATCTATTAATCTATAGGGACCACTGAATTATTTTGCCTTCTTGATTCATGAGAAGGCAATAATTTCAGTGATATTCTTTCTCAGGAATAAGAGTTATTGAGGGATTTATTCTCACGTGGCTGGGTAAGTCATGAGTATAAACCTGAAGACCAAATATTCTGGCCAAATATTCTATTGTTAGCTGCCATATGAAGTAAATGGGCCCATCATTTTTCAAAATAACCACATTGTTGTAATATAAAAAAATTCTTATTAATAGCAAAACCAGGAAACATGTAGAATTAACTGCAAGCACTTTATGTCAAATGAAGTTGGTTTGGAAGGGCTAAAGATGCAGTTTCGTTTCATTCAAAACATCATATTTGGAGTGTCAGGGAGATGACCCTGGATCATTTTCATGATTAAGATAAAAAATAAAGCTGTTTTTCCTTATCTGAGGTACAGTTACTGGTGGAGAAAGCAACTCAGTGAATTTTCCTGTAAATTTGTTTAAAAAAAAAAAAAAAAAGGGCAACAGAGATCTTCCTTATCTCTGTTGCTTGCTTTGCAAAGTACTGATGTACTGTGTAAATGTGGGAGCATAAGTCCCATATGCATACGCAGTACATAAACAAAGCAGAGGAATCAATAAACAACATGGAAGAATACCACTGCGCCATTATACAAAGACATTATTTAAGAAAAGTAAGTAATTTTTTTCTTAAATAATGTCATTGTATAATAGCAATAACCAACTCTGTGGTGTGGTATATTGAAAATTTATCCACGGTTGGCTTTGTTTAATCACTTGGGCTTTGCCCTCATGATTAAATCACACCAAAGGTGGGTAAATCTTAAATATAACACACCCATGTTGTTGGTTATTGCTACAGTATCCTCACCCTTCTGCCATGGATTATTTTTTATTATACTGCACCATCTTTTATCATCAAGAAGTTGAAGAAGTACGGTAATTTAATGTCTTGAATATTCATGCCTGCTCCAGTGGCACAGAGGGATAAAGTCCTGATTATGGCAAAGGTGTGCCTTGTTTTATTAGTAGCTCGGATGCCTGACTGAGCAGGTGAGAGGATAGGTGTGCCCATCCTGGATGGGGTCTTAGATCCCACCACTCCCAACCTAATAACTGCCAGAAGACTGGAACAGTGTCAAAAGGGAAGGAGTCAGCGCAAGGGCAACTTGGAAAAGGACCACCCAAGCTGCAGATAGTTGCCTTTGTAGGTTGCATGAAGGAGCACACTCAAACTGATACAGGGGCATAGGCAGTGCTAATGGTGACATGCACACCCACATCACTATCCAAAGTGAGTGGTTAGGCCATCATCCAAAAAATATGCTCTCATTCCTGGGATGCTAGTAAGAACTTCAAAACTCCTCATTTTTTGCCTGAATGATGGTGCCTCATGATGGCTCTCACCCTAGTGGATCTGAGGGAGACTACTTTCTCCTAGGGAAGAAATGACCTTGAGTTTGATAGTGGGTAGATTAATGGTCAGCAGGCAAAAGGGTAAAATCCACATGGAAAAATTATGAATATCTGTTGCATGCTGATGTAGACTTTTTTGTTTCTTCTTTTTTTCATTTCTGCACATTCTGTTATAGTCAGGAATAACATTTTAGATAAAAAAACATTTTGTACTAATTGTATGTTTAATTCTTGACAGTTCTTATGAGACATTAGAACATGCAACCTTGAGTGTGTAGCCCTCTCCTGCTGTATCACTGTAAGATTCATGTGAATATCACATTGTAAAAGCCCCTACCTGCAGTCACATAGAGATGTTGTAAGATGGCAGTAGTTTACTACCACATAATGATGCCTGATGATGAAGTTTAAGTATTCTTAAGTTTCTAACTCGCAATATTGTCAGTTAAAGAAATATTAGCAAACTGTTAGCAGTCAGTTCCAGTTACTGATCACTTACTCTGATGTTTTGCCATTTTGGCATTTTTGGGGATTTTAGTAGTGAAAAATGAAGACGAATAGTGATTCCTTTAGTGCCTTTTTTGTTACTGTTGTGGTTGCTAGAGTTTGTTTTGGGTTATAAGCCTAAGCAGACTTGGCTCATGAGTAAATCACTTTAATTACATGATTTGATTTCCAAACTGTTCTAGCTAGGGCTTATCATAGAATGTATGGTCTGTCGCATCAGTCTGCACCAGTCTTTATTTTCCTACTCACTTTTTGTATGATAATTATTGTACAATAAAGGCTTATTTCTATTCAAAAATGTGCATGCTTATTGGCCGTATCAGCATGCACATTGTAAATCCAGCATATGCAAACCGAAACAAGTACAACCAGACTAGTTCTACTTCAGAAAAGACTGATAGAGCTTGTTAAAGTTAGTTGATAAAGCCATAAAGGTTTGATGCTTCCTTTCGTGCAAAAAATACGCATACATAAAAAAATTCCATTTGTTAACTTTTTTAAGCAATATTAAAAAAGAAGCCCAATCCTGCCCTTTCCCACTTGAACATGAAAGTAATTGAATATTCAATAATGTGTATGCTGATTGGACAGACAGAAAAAAGCCTACTTTTATAGACTGCTCTATGGAGCAGAATAACAACATACATAAAAAAATATGCAAAAGATTTTGATGCTGGGGCCGCCTCTGCAAGCAGTTCCACAGAATCTTGTACATTTTTACAGAAATGTCTGTTATTATTTCATTCATCAGTTATTTGCCAGAAGACCACAGTTTTAGGAAAAACAGACCAAATCATGAGGCAAACATTGGCACAATCTAGGAACATATGAACACTGGCCAAGGCTACAGAGGTAATGTAAAGAATGTATATAAGTGCACTAAAAAAAAAACAAACACACAAACAAAAAAAGGCAGATCCAGGAATGTCCTCTGCAGCCAATCGTATGTATGGAAGACATGTCTACTACAGATCTTCCTTGCCCCACAGAATTAGAAGCTGGCATTGTATAACAGCAATAGCCCACACCTACACGTGGGTTTCACAGGATTTACTCATAGGTGGATTTACTTAATCACTTGGGCTTTACCCTTGTCATTAAACCATGCCAAATGTGGGTAAATCATGTAAAACCCACTCCCAGTTATGGATATTACTAAAAATAGTAAACGGACTGCACTGATTATGTTTCAAAACTGACAAAAACGTATGCTTTTTATATATTTTGCTGGTATCAGAGATGCTTATTACAAGTTTTTAATGCAATTTTCAGAGGTTTTATCTTATGCTGAAGCACACACAGCATCCACAAAAGCTTTAGTACACTTTGTACTGCATACACACAAACACACATATACAGTAGAGTGAAGTATCTAACAGCTTTTAAAGGTGTTGAGCCATCAAAGGTACACTTTGCTTCTGGCTGCTAACTGCATGGCAGCAATAAGTGGGCTGTAAACACTGTGCCTCCCTACTTTTTTCTCTGTGTAACTCACAATGCACTGCTACAGCTAAAGTTCCCTGTACTGCAAAGATTTAATATAATTTTTCTTCAATCATGTCAATATTCACTTCTTGAGATTTACTGTTGAGGTGAATTTATTGACAGACCTTTCTTAACATATAACAATGGGTTATGATTGAAAATCCAATTATAATTCTAGTCTGTATTATGAAACAGATATGTAAAAGAAATATAACTGGCAGAAATACATCATGAAACCTCCTTTCAAATCTGTATAATGAACCAGTAACTCTGGTCCTCAACTACATTGCATAAACAGTTCATTAATCCTACAACTAGAGCTAGATTTCAGCAGCCAGGGCAAATCATATGTTACAAACATGGTTTCTGTCTTTACTCGCAGTAAAAATATTTAGCTAAACATACTTTGCTCAAGAATTGTGGACAAAGCCAAAAATAATGGGAGGATAAAAGCCTAATGTCAGGGACAATTTTAAATATTATTTCTAATTCAGTTAAAAGTTAATAAAGCAATAGGTTTTGCATCATCATTCATTTTCTAACAATAGGAAGTATGAAACTCCAATGTTTAGCATTATATTGACTGACTGTAATCTTCAGTGATTTACTAGAAAATCAAATATGTATGTATGTATGTGTGCACACAGTTCCCTATCAGAAGCCTGAAACACTATAAGCTTGAAAATCAAACTCCTGAAACCAAAAGCCTGAAAATTCAAAATCCCGAAAACCCAAAATCCTGAAACTCAAAATTCTGAAAACACAAAATGGACATACTGACGTCATTGTGGCTTTGCTATTGTTAGCCCTGTGGTGTTAGGTCATGCGTTGGGTTCAGGTCAGTGTGCGGTTGGTTTTATGTTAGGGTTAGGGGCAGTTTAAGTGAGTTAGGGTTAGGGCGCCAGTTAGGCATGTATGCAATAGTGACAAATATTAGGGTTAGGGGCGGTTTAAGTGAGTTAGGGTTAGGGCGCAGGTCAGGTGAGTGTGCGATAGTGACAGACCTTAGGGTTAGGGTTAGGGTCAGGGTCAGTTGGTAGATATTAGTGTCTTTATAGTGACATATTAGCATTATTTGTGTTTTCAGGATTTTGAGTTTCAGGATTTTGGGTTTTCGGGATTTTGAATTTTCAGGCTTTTGGTTTCAGGATTTTGATTTTCAAGCTTATAGTGTTTCAGGCTTCTGATAGGGAACCGTGCACACACACACACATACACACACACACACACACACACACACACACACACACACACACACACACACACACACACATATATACTCACCAGGCTGAACAAGGAGAGGTTACTGTCAGCTGCCTCTCGGGTGCTTGGATCCGCCACATAACACAGGCACTTAGGTCACTCCGGAACAAGTACAAGTATGACGCTGTCATTGTACATGTTGGTGTGAATGATCTAAGATGTACCTCCCTGGACTACATGAAAAGAGACATTGAGGGGCTCTCTGATCATGTAGCCCAAGCTGGTATGACCCTGACCTTGAGTAGCATACTACCTTCACCTAGATTGATACTACAATACAAAGACAAAATGATCAATTTCAACAATTGGTTAAGCTTCTGGTGTCATTCTAAGGGGATCCAGTGTCTGTCTGCCTGGGATGACATGATAGACAAGCCTCACTGTTTTGCCAGAGATGGGTTGCACCTGTCACCCCTAGGTTTTCGAATACTGGCCAAGGATCTTGCCGTCCCCATAGTGCCTTTTTTTGGCAAGGCTCAAAGGACAAACCAACCACCGTAACCAGCACAGGTAACCAAAAACTAAGGGTAATGCTACTCAACGCCAGAAGTATCTACCTCAAAATGCACACACTCGAGGCTCTCCTCAGCATGGAGAAAATCGATGTTTGTGCAGTGACGGAAACCTGGTTCAAGGCTCAAGAGAATACCCCAGCATTGCCAGGTTACAATTCATATCATACCTTCTGGCCTCAGTTACCGGATCGCAGTACAAAGGGCAGAGGTGTATCCATATTCATCAAGGTACCCATATCTCCAGGTTAGTAGCGCAGCATGATGCCCCAGAGATCATCCATGCGCAACTATCAGAAGGCAAAACCACATTTCAAGTCATAGACGGTTATAGATCGCCCACCATGTCCCAAGATGCTCACTCTGCATTCCTTAAGACATTGGAAAATATAAAGGTCCTACCCAACACCATAATCTTGGGTGATTTCAACTACCCTGGTATAGACTGGGTGAACTACCAATGTTCCAACTCCTATGCTCAGCGATTCATAGAATTTATAAATTCAAATGCCCTTGAACAACTAGTATGTTCCCCCACTAGAGGGGACAACATATTGGATTTAATCATCACAAATATGGGCGCTCATTGTACCACACCCATTATCATCCCCTCCTTGGTCAGATCTGACCACAAACTGATAACCCTGGACATCCTCACTCCTCCACCTCCCCCAATCAAAGAAACCATAGTCAAAAACCTTTCCAAAGCAAACTTCAAACTACTTGCATCCGAAGTGGAAAGCTTCACTATTCCCTTGCAGAAGGATAATGATATCCAGGATGCGGAATCCTACACCAAGGCACTCTATATGCATCTTCAGGATTGCATGGACTGTGCTATCCCAAATAAAACCAAGACTCCTTCCTCAAGCAAGAAGAAACCAGTCTGGTGGACCCGGCCATAAGCAAACTTTACAATAAAAGGAGGAGACTTATACAAAAAGGCCAAATCTCAAGTAGAAAAATCATCCCTGATCAGCATTAGTAAGAAATTGAGGGCCCTCATCAAGTCAACTAAAGCTAATTTTGAAAAGAAAGTTGCCAAGGATGCCAAGGATAACCATAAGGCCTTCTATGGCTACATCAAAAACCTAAATGGCAATGCTCAGGTCTGTTCTGAGCTAGTACAAAATGGAACAAAATACACTGACCCTTCTGACATTGCCAACATCTTGGCTGACAGGTTCAGTGCAAATTCCCCCCCCCCCCTCACCATCTACAGGGCCTATTACCATTCTAGGGGATTGTGTAAGTCCAATTATTACTGATACGTTGGTTAACAAGGCTCTATCTAAAGCTAAAAACACTGCCTCCATGGGACCAGATGGTGTCCCAGGCTGTGTCATACGTGAGCTCCAAAAGGAATTAACCCCGCATCTTAATACCCTGTTCAGTCTCAGCCTCTCCACAGGATATGTGCCCATAGAATGGCGCACGGCAATGGTGGTCCCACTACACAAGGTTGGGGCCACAACTGACCCTGGGAACTACCGACCAATAAACCTGACCAGTCTGATCTGTAAGGCTATGGAGCGAATCATTATGAAACTCATAAATGGAGAGATTGGGAACCTCCAGTTGCTGGAACCCACACAGTTCGGCTTCGTCAAGGGCAGATCATGCCTCCTGAACCTGGTGGATTTCTTTGAGACAGTTACTCAGGTTATAGATAAGGGAAAGGAGGTACACACGGCTTACCTTGACCTTGCTAAAGCATTTGACACCATTCCCCATTCAGGTATTATTGATAAGCTCACCAGCCTGGGCATAAACCCTTACGTCACAAGATGGATCGCAAACTGGCTCTCAGACAGTTCCCATAAAGTAAGAGTAGTGGGATCTATGTCCGAATCCAGATCAGTAATGAATGGTGTGCCTCAGGGCTCTGTCCTGGGGCCCCTCCTGTTTGGCATATACTTCTCAGAAGTACAGGCAAGCATGGAAGGGCTGTGGCTGACTAAGTTTGCAGACAACTGCAAACTGGGTGCTATAATAGAGTCTCCGGCCGACATGGAGATCCTCCAGAAAGGCCTAAATGAGACTGATGCATGGTGTCAAAGCCATGGTCTCAAGCTAAATGCAAAAAAATGTGTAGTAATCCCCTTTGGAAAAAACAGAGTACCCGCAAACTACAACATAGGAGGTAATCCCCTGAATTCTGAAGAAGAAATAAGGGATCTAGGGACCCAAGTAGATAGTCAGCTTTCCTTTGATAACCATGTTGCCAATGTGGTTAGAAAATCCTTCTATGTGACCCATCTGATTACGAAAGTGTTTGCATCAAGATCTAAGGATGTAATGGTGCCCCTCTACTCTTCCCTCATCAGATCCATTATTGAGTACAATGCACCAATTGGAATGTACCTGGCTAGACATCTCCAGCAGCTGGAGAGACCACAAAGGTACCTAACCAAGAGGATTACTGGCCTCAAATAGTTGCCCTATGCAGCACGATTGAAAAAGCTAAGACTGTTCTCTGTTGCATACCGCTTTCTCAGAGGCGATCTCTGTCTAACGTACAGAGCCATGTCCAACCCAGAATTGTTGAACATACTCCATCTTAGAAAAACCAAATCTACTCGAGCTATATGCTCTAGGGATATAAACTTCAACACAACAATGAATAGAACATGCTGGAGGGATAGATTCCCTTCGCAGAGACTTCCCTTACTATGGAACAGGGTCCCGATTTACATAAGACAGAGCCCCTTACTATCACTCTTCAAGAGGAACCTTGATGAGTGGATGGGTAACAGAAAGTTCACACCGGGGATCACACCAACAGCACTACTAGATGGGGGCCAAGGGTACTAGCTGCTAGTACAAGGGTCTAGGGAACTACTAAAGGGGTGGTGAATACCGCACAATGTGGCTGGGCTAATATATGCCTTCGGGCAGATAGCCCAGTACCAACCTATGAACCTATGAACCTATATGATACAGGTAAAAAAATGTGAGGCAAAATCAGCAAGATTCTGCAGAATTCTGAACATCTGAGAAGTATGGCCTTAAATATTAACCAAAATAAAGAAATGAATTGCTGTTTCTCTGGTTATCCTGCTCCATTTTTCTTTGTTTGTTAACTGGGGCAGTGGACTGATCCACAGATGACTTGTTTCAGTCTCAGCCTGGGCCAATAAAAAAGGTATAAATAAGTACAGAAGAGGCAAAAATAGATAAGACATAAAGATGTATTAAAAGACACAGCCAGTATTCAGTGTTTTGATTACAGATGGTTATTTTCTGATGGTACAGAAGTATCCATGTAAATGTACCATCTAATTCTGGCAGAACTGTGCTGTTTCCTAGACACTTAAAAGTAACTCATTATGAGAGTGGCTTTTAGCACAGTTTGTTTATACAGTGCAGGAAAGTTCGACTGGGACACGGCCCATTTCCAGCGGAGGCCTGGGGAGAAATGCTCCTGACACATGTCTTTGGAATGTGGTAGGAAACTGGAGCACCTGGAGGAAACCTATGTGAATGCAGACAGGACATGCAGACTCCATACAGAAGGCACCCCAGTTGAGAATCAAACCGTGTGGCGACAACACTAACAGGTGCACCACTGCACCACCCAGTATTATAAATACTGAAAGCATTTCCATCAAAAAATAGTGAGTACTCATCTGAATTGCAATGTGTAATTTTTAAAAATGCTATCAAAAAGAAAGCCAGAAATGGTGCAGATATATTACAGTACAGCAGTAAAAATAACATTTTTATATTCATTTTAGAAATTCACAGATGCGAGTAGTTAACAGTAGAAATAACGTTAGCAGACTCTACATTTATTCTATTTTATTATTTCTGCTGTTCCCTGATATAATTAAAACAGATTGCTAAGATACTGGTAGCTTATAAAGGAAGGCTATTTTATTTTTTCTTTACTGGGTAGTTAACAGGAATCTTTCCTGTTCCCTTATAAATAACATAACTAGTACATTTTTAGACATGCTAGACTAACAGCAACACAGACTGCATAATTACTGCTGCTGTACAACTAATAAATTCTTCTTACTGTTGTCTGTCTTATACCCCCCTCCCTTAATGTACTACAATAGTCATGCCATACAATCACAGTATTTACCCCACCTACTCAAAAACAGTGCAACAGTCAAATACCTTCTTAAGGCTTAATGTTACAAAATTGATTAACAGGAAACACACTTGCTTTTGCAGCAAGGAACATGCTATCCTCACACTAGGCACTTGAATTTTATTTGTATACTGACACTGCACCACAGCATAGAGAAGGCATGGCTGTTCTCCAGAGGTAGCATCACTCAAAAGACATACATATATATATATATATATATATATATATATATATATATATATGTGTGTGTGTGTGTGTGTGTGTGTGTGTGTGTGTGTGTGTGTGTGTGTGTGTGTGTGTGTATGTATATCTTCTACTGTAGTTGTTAGGAGTTCAGGTACAAATAAATGTTGGTACTGCATTTGTGGACAGAATGTAAATTTAAGTACAGTAGTGCTCAGAGTGTGGTATAAACTGTAGTAGTTCCTTGACAAAATGTATCAAGCAGTTTATGGTTTAAATGGAGAAAAGATCTATTTTCTTCCTTGCCCCTCAACTTAAAGCAGAAGGTAGTGACAGACTGGTGAAAGGATACAAAAATAGCTAACTACATCTTAATGTGTGTCTATGATCCCATGGTACTTATCAGAAATGCCAAAGTATCAACAAATATCCTGGCTATATTTCCTGTAATCAATATTAATGGCACCCCCAATATCATGTGAAAAAAGATATATGTTTAGTGTGATGTAAAGTAGGAATAAATGTAAATAAATAAATAAATAGATGCATAACTATTTGCTACTGACTCTCATATTCACAATTAGTGCTGCTTGCTGGCAGATACAAAAAGCAGCTGCAAATGCAGCAATAAAAATGAACTTGAATGTAGCTAGGACTGTTTCCTGTTGCCTGTCCAGCAGGACATCTATCTACGTTATATCAGAATTAAATATGAAGCTTTGTTTACTTTTGCAGTTATAAAGCAGCCATTGCTACTATGATCCCACCCTTAAGCAGTCATGTGTGTGTGTGTGTGTGTGTGTGTGTGTGTGTGTGTGTGTGTGTGTGTGTGTGTGTGTCTGTGTGCGATTCAGAATGGCAGTAGCAGTCCAAAGGGACTGTTTTTTTAATTATTTAGTTTTCCAATTACTTAGACCTTCTGTTCATTTAAATATAATTTATGTGTTTTGTTACAGACACCTCATTTTAGAAGTGCATACATGCACTGAGGTGTGGGTTATATCTTGATAAATGCTCACCCAGGTTCAGACAGCATTCATTAAGTGCCCTAGAACTGGGGACATGCTTGTCAGAACATAGCAGGTGCAGGTATGTCCTGAAAAGTTTATGCCTAGTTTTAAGGTGCAAGTTACTCTGTGTGCCTTGTGTTTTTGAGTACGTATTTTATGCTTTGGAAATGGGTAAACTCTTTATCAGGACATAAGAAGTACCCTGTCATGTATTCCAGCTTGTATGTTCCCTAAGATGAAAATCCGTAATGAAATTTCTAACTGCTCCTATTTACTGTAATATGGAAAGCCGCATGGTTTCACAGATAGGGCACTGTAGGATATAGGGTAGTAAAATGCAAAAAATAAAGATTAAAGAGATAAGCTAAGTGTGATAAATGTGGTTTGGAATAACCTTTTCATGACAAATTTCACTGATAATGTAGGAGACAAGAATGAAAAATCAAACTAATATTTAGGCTGACACAAATTTAAATGATTGTACACGTATACTAGGTCTGTCACTGAAAAACTCAGAAAAAAGAACGTAAGTAGATATGAAGAAACATTAAGAAAACAGATTAAAATTACATTCCACTTCATTATTAATTAGAGGACAGTTAAAGAACTGTGGAAGAAACTGAATGATAGTAGTTTAAAGAAATATATATTTGAATATGACACATATCGAAATGCATATTGTAACATGCATCAGATTTAATGTTTGTTGCACTTTTTAATTTGATGTTAGACATGGAATGCAATAGCATTTTTTTACAGTCAGTGCTGTATTGTGGAAATACATTTTGAATAGCAACTTTAGAGCCAAAATGTACAATATATATTTAAAAAATATTAGATATCACTATTTAAAGGGGAGTTCTAAATGGAATTAGTTTGTTATTCAATAGAAATAATAATTTAAGGTACATTACAGTAATCCACATAGAGTAAAAACACATAAAAAGAACTATTAAATAAAGAAGAGAACATTAGATAAGATAGATGGATAGATACATAGATTGATAGGTAGGTATATAGAGAGATAGACAGATAGATAGATAAGTGAAAACATAATCAAACCAAAAATTGAAGCCATTTTTAACAGTTAGGTCCAACGCTACCTAACAAAAGAATCAGTTACTGAGCCAATATTTGGATCAAAAGATGGCCAGAACAAGTATATCTTAAGACCAGATGTTAAACTAGAGATGAGATGGAATGTTGTATAAACCCTGATATGGAATGTCACATCAGAGAAGAATGTGTAAACAAATCCCAGGAAATTCTAGTAATCCAAGGGATCACAATTTCATTTTAAGAGTTTTCTGAGTGTGGAATTCATGTGGGTATTATTATCGCAGTCCATTTTAAACTTTGTTGGTAAGAACAGTATTAAACATGCAGGTTCTGCAGCACAGTGGTAATTTTACCTCTGTGGCTCTGGCTCCTATTTTATAAAACTAGGATTCTGCAAGAGATTTCTGGGACTGATATGAATCATTCCACACTAAATTCCGAATATAGCACATTGCAGTTAGAGCTAGATCTCACTAGAGGGTGAACTAGTGCAAGGAAAACCTCATGGGGACCAGTTTTGAATCTGGGAGTGTTTTTTATGTTAAAAACTATTTTTTATTATTATTTCTACCATGACGAACATTGAAATATACATCTGCTCCCTATATCTTCAAAAAGATGCGCTTTTGCATATAACAAAATACACTGATGCATCCTTTGGTGATCACAGTTTTTGCAAATATTTCCTAGTTACCTTGTTTTCAACTTTAAGTACTTTGGCATCAAGTACCAGGAATGAAATAAATAATTACGTACACACGTTTTTTTACCTTAATTCAGACTACTTCATAAAATGCAACACAGCATAAAAAATGCAAGTTTTAGGTTACAGAATCTTTAATAAAATTGAAAAAATGTAAGAGAACTTGGGACTGGTCTAAAAAGGTTAATTAAAAACTAAACCTAAGCTAAAGTAGCACTTCTAAAGCAGACCAAAGTGTATCACACTCAAAGCCATCAAGGTAATATGTTTTCACAAATGTGGTGCTTGACAAGAAAATACATGGATCCCTGATTTTTTTTTTTTAGTCTGGAGAAATGCTAGCTATATGAGTCCAAATTCAGTGACTGAGGAAGCAGTATGATATAATAAGCTCCTTCAAGCAAAAGAGACCCAGATCACTTAGGGAAAGACAAACCATCACAAACTCCTCAAAAGCAATGTGATAATGAAGAGGAAGGCAGTGCAAGCTCCTCAACACAGGTGTATCATGTTAGTAACATCATGTACTAGCAATTAGCCTAGCAGTAGAAATTTGCACTAGTTGTAAATAAAAAGTTATGTCTTACCATAACTAGGCATCAGTGTTGTCTTCCTTCATTCAACCTCATGATAGGGTCTCAGATCCGACCCTTGGATCCAGCTTGGCCACAATTCACAGACTTGGCTCCAACACTCAAGCTCCTCCCTCATACCCATAATACCCTTCATCCACCCAACTACCTCAGATTGAGTTTGCCAAATGCAGACATATCACATTCAGACATCAGACATCGGCAGAAGAAGCTCAGACATAGGACACATGAGTCCTGATATCATCCAAGTTCCTCAAGAAGAAAGGCATGGGGATGGTTGGGTGGGATAGTGAGGATGAATGAAGGAAGACAACACAGATGCCTAGTTATAGTAAGACATAACTTTTTAATTTGATGTTGTTGCCTTCATTCACCCTCATGATAGGGTCAGAGTCCCCAGATATGAGAACTTTGGGTGGCCCTCATGGAAGGATATGCTGGATCACCATCGAGCCAAAGGAGGCCATGCTCCTGGAAATAACATCCAACTTGTAATATGACACAAAGGTGTGATTATTAGACCATGTAGCTGCCACACAAATGTCATAAGTGGAGGCTCTTAGAACTCGGACATTGAGGCTTTGAAGCAAACTGTGCTTACTTTATGTTTTGTAGTGCAGTCTCTTTCACATAAAGTGAACACTCTACTTGACACACCCCCTTCTGACATCAGACCACATTTTCCTGCTTCTAGTGGAACTGAAACGTTTTTTACCAGCTTGCGGTCTGCTTTGAGTGACTGTAACTTAGAAAATAATGAACAGAGGCATGCATCTAATGGTTTTTCTTCTAGTTTCAATGGATTTGGCAGTCTTTCTTCATCCATACCTTGTGGACAGTGTACACAAAAAGCACAACACACAGGAGAGACGGCTTTGAGGGCAGGACTGGCTTACAGAGAGTATTTTCCTTTGTGAGACTGAAGGACTTTCAACAACTAATGGTAACAGTGATTTACAAACTTTGTTTGAAGCTTTTGATTATAAATTCTCTAAAATTAAGCATTTGCAACTTGATAATGCATATTTCATTGAATGTATGAAGGAAAATATAGTTCCAAAAGGTCTGAGAATGTGGCGCTATCCTAGTGGCTTGCAACATAATTCTGAATTGTTTACAGAGCTAGTGGTTATGTTTGACAAACATGGGATAGAATACATGCGATTAATAGTCAAACAATGATTTGTTAATTAATGAATCGATTTCTTCTGTTTCTGATTTGGATAAAAGTATTTGTGGGCATTTACATTATGACAAGTTTAAATCTGAGAATATTCAAGAGTACTGACCAACTTGTGGGTTCTATAAAAGCTAGAAAGGTGAAAAAACTGACTAGTAACAGAAATTATAAAGGTATGGCATATCCCAGACCTCCGCCATCACAAGAATGGGGTAACAAATTTAACAACTCTTATTCTGTCAACAATACTAATGAAAACAATAGTAATGATGCAACACCCAGTACTTCTGGGCAGGTTTTCTTAGACCCACAGGGATTTCCACCTCTAAGACGGTCAGAGCGTCTTAGGAACAAGGGCCCACCTATGAACAACAACTGGGAGATGGCTCCTGTAAACACCCACAACCAATGGAACAGGGAAAGGATGACAAACAGGGGAGGGAGGGGGTTCCAGAACTGGAACAACAGGAGTTAATTGTATCTACACCTGATACTTCCAGTTCCAACATGTTGTTGGATATACCAGAACAAATTCTGGATCATCCACTGCCACCCTGTCATATTGTCACTAACACCTTGGGTGATTTTAATATATATAATTTTTTCCAGTAATTAAATTAGGCCAGAACATTGTGATCTGTTTGCCAAAGGGTTCACCTTTGTGCCCTCGCAATCCCTGGACACTGCCAGTACCTTAATGGAGCTAAGAATTTACACATGTAAACTAAACTTGAAAATTATTTTTAATAATTCCCTTTCTGCTTCTTTCATCAATCCTTTGGCTATATCTAGCACTTACAGCCCTCCACTCCACCCTGTGGTTCAATTATTCAAGAACATTTGTGAACTTGACATACGTAATTCCAAGTTCTCAAATAGGAACTCTAATATAAATGAAGAAAAGGTTAACTGATGAAATAAAGTTTTTTTGCGCATGCAACTAGAATTATGAAACCTGACAAGGGGGGAGAGGTGGTTCTAATGAACTACGATGATTATAATGAGAAGATGTTATTTATTTTAGAAGAAAAGTGTACTCAAAAGCTTCTCTAAATGGGTTAAATGTGTCATATAAGAAAATAAGAAATGAACTACAAGATCTTTTCACTGAAGGATCAATTACTATTGATACACTTAATTACCTATCAGTTCCCTATCCCAGACTATCTGTAATGTTTGGACTACCAAAATTACACAAGGATCTCACACAACCACCTATGCGCTCCATAGTTGATTCTAAAGGTTCTATCACTCACCCCTTGGCAAAATATTTGGACAACAAGTTAAAAGAACATGTACTCAATGAAACACACAACAATTAAACAGTTTTTTAGAAGCAATTGATAAAATACCTTTTAAAGATACCTATATGTTTATAACCACTGACATCAAGGATTTATACTCAGTAATACCCAACTATACAGGGTTAGACTGGTTCACAGAATACCTTTATGAGAAAGGTAGAGCACACTTTGATGTTCTGGTTTATGTATACTTGATGGAAATGGTTCTCAAAAATAATTTTATACTTTTTAATAAGGAAATATATTTACAGCAAGAGGGAGTGGCCATGAGGTCAGCATGTGGTGGGCTATATGCCAACATTGTGGTAAAACAATGGGAGAAAAAATTATTGTTCCCCTCAAAGTATTTTGAATAGATTAAGTTTTATACCAGGTTTTTGGATGACATGTTTATTTTATGGGATGGACCTAACAAACTTGTTAATGATTTTATTGCATATATTGGAACTACCACTGATTTCCTAAAGTTTACACACACCAGTGATTTTAATATGATTTCTTTCCTTGACATCCTTTTACTCAAGGACTATCATGATGAGAAGTTTGTTTCAAGGATTTTTAGAAAAAATACTTATTCAAACTCTCTACTACATTATTCTAACATCCACCCTATGAAACAAAAGAAGGCTATTGTTAAAGGTCAATTTGTGCATGCAGCACGTATAGTGTCCTTAATGGATGAATTTCTGAATGAATGTGACACGCTAAAAGAAGTGTTTCTAAGAAGAGGTTACCCTCACAAATTTATTAATAACATTATGATTGAGGTTGTCAACAAAAGGGAGAGAGGTTTTTACCTCCGCTTACTTTCTGATGATAGTACATCCATTACCTCACCTTCATCCAACATTCATGACTCTAGCACAGTGGAAGAAAGTAGAGATTTTAAAACCTCATTTATTACTGTTTTTACTGATGAGAATTTCATTTTAAAGGATATTTTATTGAAAAACTGATCCATTCTTAAACATGAAAAGAGTATTAGATCTATGATAGGCTCACAACCTACTATTGTGTATAAAAAAGGAAAGAATTTAAAGAACATTTTTGAAATTAGGAGCCTACTCTTTCACCAAAAACCTGGTTCCATGAATAAGTGTGGTAGATGCAACTACTGTAAATTTGTAAAAGAAGGTAATATATTTTGTGTCAACAATGTGGAAATTAAGATCAGGCAGAAATACAACTGTTGTTCTGAGAAAGTAGTATATTGTGCTATGTGCACTGTCTGTTCGTGTTTCTATATTGGCAAGACTGACCACATCTATAAACATTTATATGATATTAAAAATACTAAAGACACCAACGCACTAAGTAAGCGTATAATGGAGAACAACAATCATACATTTTCATTCATTATAGACAGTATTAACACTGATGTTAGAGGAGGAGCATGGTCACTGTTGGTGGAAAAAAGAGAACTATAATGGCAGCTACACCTGAATGCAGGGAACTGGCCAGGCTTAAACGAAAATATTTCAGTCAGCTCCTTACTGAAATTAAAGGCATTGGAGAGGTAATAAGACCTCCCAAATAATTACTGTTTAATAAACCATGGTACACACACAGACATCATATTGTTATTTTAGATGGTTAAAAATGTTTTTTATTCTATTTATTACATACCATAAGTCTTTTTATAAATTTGTAATTTCATTTTTTTATTTAATGCATTTAACTTGTATTTATACTGCTGTGGGGGGTTTGTGTCTTGCAGTCTGTTGCTTTATTTAGGATTTCATTTTAATTTATTCATCTCATGAATATTTAATGTAAAGTCATTTATCTGCTCTAATCAACTTTGAATTGTTAATTCCTGTTTGGTCTGTATAAAAGGAAGTATCTATGCTTTAACTGTTGTCTGATGAAGTCTAGATTATCTAGACGAAAGCGCTTATCCATTTTGTTCCTGGATTTATGCACTGATTCGATTAAATTGGTTTTGTGATTTTTACTATTGAGTCATCCAGTTTTGGTGAGTGGGTCCAATCCAGCTGCTTCACTTGGGCTACTTTTGTTTTTTGGACTGGTTTGCGTTTCTGTTTGACTTTATCGTCAGTGGAGGTTCTTGCATAGAAAGCTGAGGAAGTAGCCATAGCTCTGGTAGAATGCACCCTAGGAGGTTTAGGTAACTGCAACCGTCTAGATGAATAAATGAAAGAAATGCATTCTGAGAGCCTCTTTGCCAAAGTAATTTTCAATACCACTTGTTTAAGTCTATTAGAAGAGAAGGTTATACAAAGCTAGTCAGAGTTTCTGTAATGTTTAGTCCTGTGTAGATTAAAATGGAGCTGTCTAAAAACATCTAGAAGGTGAAAAACATACTCCTCTTTGTTAGAGAAATGGGGAAAGAACACCGGCAATTGTATGGACTGATTGATACTGTTTTCCGTAGCTACTTTAGGCATAAAGGATGGATTAGTGTGCAAGGATACTCTGTCTCTATGGAACAAAATGTAAGGAGGTTTAGAAGATGAAGCTTGTTGCTCAGAAATCCCCGTGGTGGAAGTAATAGCTACCAAAAGAGCTGTTTTCCATGACAGAAACAATGTCACAACTAGCTGCAGGTTCAAAGGGGCCCTGTGTCAATGCTGCAGCAGGTCCCATGGAGGAGAAGGATCCTTAATTGGGGACCTTAACAAGAATAACCCCCTCATGAAGGATTTACACAACAAGGAACACATTTGGCTCACTGTATGAAAGTTAGAAATAGTGGCTAACTGTAATTTAATAGTAGAAAAGCTAATACCCTCGTCGAAAAGAGTACTGATAAACCGTAACATATCTGAAACAGGTGCTGAGAAGGGGTCAGTTTTCCTGTTAGTGCAGTTCTTGTTAGTCCTGTTAGTACAACAAACCTCTTCCACTTGCTATTGTAAACTTTCTTTGTGGAAGCCTTTTGTGATGCTGAAATAATTTTCCAGACCAGGAATTGAAGCCTAGACTGCCTAATCAAGGCTGGAAGTGGAGAAACCAGGTGGTCAGTTTCAGGGTTTGAAGATTTAGGTGCTGTATCCCTGACAGGTGAGAAAGGAGATCCAGAGTGGGCTCCAGTATCCAAGGAGAATACTTCAGATGAGACCAGAAGAAGGGGAACCACACTTGGTGAGGCCAGAAAGAGGTAATGAGGGTGGCTGAACTGTTCAACCTGCTTGCCTTCTGAAGAAATTTGGGGATGAGAGGGAGAGGAGGGTAAGCATACAGGAGACCCGGGGCCCATCATGGACTACAGTATCCTTCGGGGACTCCCCTGGAGGAGGGATCAGAGTGAAGAACTTGCTGCATTTGTTGAGGGGAAAGTCAAACGGATTGCAGCAAGATTGACCCCAACTGCTGAAGATTATGTTCGCTACTGATTGGTTGAGGGACAACTCGTGTGGGATCAGGAGCAATCTGTTGAGTCTGTCTGCCAGATCGTTGATTTCCCTGGTATATGCATTTCAATAAGAAGGTAGTCTGAAGATATTGCCGACTCCCACACTCTCATGGCCTCCCTGCATAGGGGATAAGAATGGGTTCCTCCTTGCTGGTTGCTCTACCAGACAACTCACATGTTGTAGGTGTGTACTGCAATAGTTCCCAAAGGGAGAATGTCCTGAAAAGCTTGCAATGTTAAGAGGAAAACTCTCATCTCTAGGACATTGATATGCAACTTGGTCTCTTGAGGTGACCACATGCCTTGGACCATCTTCCCATTGTAATGCCCCCCCCCCCACCTGAACTGGGAAGTATCTGTGGTAATGGTGGCTATCAGGGGACTGCTCACAAATGGTCTGCTGAAAACAACGTTGTCTGACTGAGTCCACTAGCTGACATGATGCCTGCAGATGGGCGCTAATTTGATGCAAAAGGACAATGGCTGAGACAGGATGGATTATTGATTGCCTAGTGTTCACTGTAGAACCCACATGAAGAACCTGGCTAGGGGGACTAACAGTATGGCTGCAGACATGGAACCCTGGACTTGCAGGATCAGTTGAGCTGAGGGGGCTTATAATGCTAATAGCTGTTGTACCTGATTCCTCAGAATGGTACATAGTGCAGATGGAGAAAAGCTATCTGATCCCTTGTGTTGAGTTGTGGACATATGAACTCTAGTTTCTGAACTGGAGTAAGATTGGATTTGCTCATGTTTATGGTGATACCCAGGGAGTGCGCTAACTGGAGTAAGTAGTCCTAGCTTGGATTAGTCAATGCTTTGTGGGACCGGTTAGGAGCCAATTGTCTAAATATGCAAACACCTGGAACCCCTTGATCCTTAGGTGAGCGGCTATCACTGACATGCATTTGGTGAACACCTTGGGGGTTATGGTTAGTCCAAAGGGCAGTGCCCTGAACTGTTAGTGATTGGCTCCCAGCTGGAAGCGCACATATCTCCTGAAGTGCCTGTCTATTTTGATGTGATAGTACACTTCCTTGAGCTCTAATGAGCACATCCAGTCATCCTTGTGCAATGGTGGCAGAATGGACTGAACCGTAACCTTTCTGAACCTTGTCTTCTTTACATATTCATTTAACTTGCTGAGATCCAGACTGGGTATTAGGTCCCCTATCTTTTTTGGCAATAAAAAGAAGTGGGAGTAGGTTATGAATCTTCTCTGTTCAGTTGGAATCTCCTGGATGACTGTTTTTTGCAACAGCTGCTGAATTTTTTTGTGCTGCCTGCTCCCATTGAATGGGTGGCACATTGGGAAGGCTTTTGGATTTCAGTTGGGGAATGGAAAAGGGAATATAATAACCTCTGGATATCATGCTTAGCATCCAGTGGTTTTGAGTCACTTGGGTCTAGGCTTCAGGGTACAAAGCTAATCATCTCCCAACTGCCTCCAGAGATGGACAGTCAGGCAGTACTTCAGGAGCACTGGAAGGACTTATAGGGAGGGGGTTCCCTAAAGCCCTGGTTCTGTGGACCCCATCTGCCTCTTGGGTGGTGTCTACCATCAAACTCTCCCCCTCTGCCTCTAGAGGAAGGTTCAAAGCGTGGTTCCTGGAAAGGCCCTTGGGACTTGTGGAACCACATTTTCTTATCCCCATGCTGGTTCCTGGAGAAGGACCTCTGGGGGTAGAAAACTTGATTCCAATAGCAGAAAGGGTCTTGCCATCCTTTTCACTGCGGGTAAGACTATCTCTGACAGCTCAAACAGGGATCAGCCATCATAAGGGGCATTGACAAATGTTGCCTTAAAGGGCTCCGCAAAATCACATAGCCTCATCCAGGTATGCCTCCTTAGGGAAAGACCTAAACCAGCTGCTCGTGAGGTGCCCTCCATGGTATGGAAGATTAACCTCATCGAGGAATTGGCGATAGATGAAAGAGTGGCCAGCTTGGGAGAAACTTTCTTAAATTCCTCCACAGGCATGGACTCTGAGAGAGAAGCTGAGAGTTCTTTGATCAGGTCCCTTTGGAGCTGATTGAAATAAGCTAGGTAGTTTAATGAACTAAGTGCAAAAGTTGCCTAGGTGTAAACACACTTGCCAATTCTGTCGGGCATTCTGGACTCCTTGTTTGGCAGGTGGACATTAGCAGTTTCTTCTGCCAGCTCTTTCTTAGTGGAAACTGGCACCACAATAGCATCGACTATGGGGCCCTTGCTCCAGTGTTTTCAGTCTGCAGGGGGAACTAAGAACCTATTGGGCTGCTTGGGTATGGGCTTAATGGTGCCTGGTTCCTTCCATGCATGACAAGATATATCACGTCATCTGCCGGGGGGGGGGTCACCCAGTATGTAGATAGGCCCATCCTGAACCCCTCCAAAAGAACTGACTCCTCAAAGGAAGGAGGTTGGGCAGACCACTCACCTTTCTGCTTCAGGATCTTCAGTATGTCTCCGAAGGAGACATCTTCAGGTGGGGATTAGGGGGATCCTTGCCACTCATTAAAGTCAGTATCCTCGGTTAAAGACTCCAAGGGGGAGTCTATGTGCCTCATTTTATACATCTTCTTTTGAGGAATTTCCTCAGATGAATAATCTGGGGAAGTATCAGAAGTAGGGGTTCCCTCCTAAGCAGGGAAGTCTTGGAGGCTGCCAGGGACAGGAAGACTCATGTCAGGATGAGAGACAGTAAGGCCTAGATCCAATGGAGGTACAGGGGTAGATTGGGGAACCTGTACAGTCGAATCTCCAACTTGGGAGAAAACCCTGTCCACTACCTGAAAGTCTGAAGGACCCAACAAAGCCCTATCTTGTTCTCCTGGAGCCAAAGCTACCAAGGAAAAGTGGGAAGGAATCACACCAGATCCATGGCCCCCAGAAGGGATCAGACCAGAGCTATGTAGTGCCAAAGCACCCATGGAAAGGGACAGCTCTGAGAGTGAAAGAGCCGATCACAATCCCCAGGACCTGGCACTGATGTCTTGGCTCCCGAGATTCACTCTACTCTGAAAAAGTTGGAATGGGGCTAGTCAAGGGCATTCTCACTGTTTAGGAAGGAAACTTCCTCTGTGCAGACTCTGACATGTATAGCAGTCCCAAATCCATAGGCTTCAAAGCCTGGATCTGATTCAGAGGAGGAGTCCTGATGGGGTGGCTAGACTAGCTCACGGATCCAACAGGGAATAAAGCTGAGATTACCCCCATCTAAATCTGGGCCTTAAGAAACCTCCTCAACAGCCTGTCCATGTCTTGGTTGGCAAGCTTCTGGAGGAGAATACCAAAGGCTCTGGCTGACTAGTTTGCAGAAAATTGCAATCTAGGAACAGTCATTAAATCTCCAAATGACTTATCCATTATGCAGGAAGGTTTGTCCCAAATAAACAACTGGTGCCAAAATCATGGACTAAAACTAAATGCCAAAAAATGCATTATTGCATCCTTTGAAAAGTCATCTATCCCAGGGATCTAACACACTGACAGTATGCCCCTAAGAGATGAGCAGTTATTTAGAATTTAAGAACTTATGTGGGCAGTGACCTAACTTTTGACCAATATGTGTCTATTGTTGTAAGAAAGTATTTCTGTATTGCACAGTTTATAAACAAAGGGATTGTGCCTAGTTCTAGAGATGTCATTGTCCTCCTTTACTCAGCCCTCATTAGGCCTGTCTTTGAACGTAATGCTCAATCTGGCATGTATCTATCCAGACACATGCAACAACTGGAATGCCCAGAGAGATACCTTACTAAAAGGATACAAGGCCTAAACAATATGTTCTACATGGCCTGACTCAAAGCTCTGTCACTATACTCAGTATCCTACAGACTGCTAAGGGGTGACCTGTGTCTGGCATACAAGGCATGCTTCAACTAAGTATTGATGGATTTACTGCACATCAGCAAGTCAAATGGCATCAGAAATATTTGCTCTAGGGATCAAAACCTTATCATCAGAACAGTTTGGAGGGACAGGTGTATTTCACAGAGATTTTCTAGTTCATACTAATTTCTTTGTCATGTTAGGAGTATTCAGAAATAATTAAAAATCGGATTAGGTACATACAGTTGTGGTAAGTGCTCATTATGATAGTTGGCACCCCAAACACCAAAAAAGAGCTATTGTCAAGGGACAAATGGTGAGAGCGGCCCGCATGGTGAGCGAAATGTCTGATTTTGTAAATGAATTGGAATTTATAGCACAATTATTTTTTAATAGGGGTTACCCCAGAATTTTATGTGATGAAATCATGAATGAAATACTCTTTAAAAGAGATAAGGGCATTATTCTACCGATTCTTAAAAATAATGTGGAACTTTTTAGTGGCACAATGGAACAAAACAGTGATGATTTTATATCAAAAGGGAATTTTTTGTTTGTTTTGACCTACAATGCAGATGCCGAATTTGTTAGAAGTATTATAGAAAAGAATTGGGAATCCTTTTGTAGGTTAAAGGATTTTCAGGAATTTGCTGCTCGTCAAATTAAATTCATTTTTCGTAGAGATATAACATTTAAAAAGATGTTTGAAACATGTACATTAAACAATGGTTCCAACAATAATAAGACTAAAGGAAATTTTAAATGTGGAAGATGCTTGACGTGTAGGCATATTATGACGACTGGCAAGAGATTGGTTATTAACAACATACCTATTAACATTATGGGACACTTTGATTGTTATTCTGTCAATGTGGTATATATTGTCAGATGTCAGTCATGCACTGCCTTTTATGTTGGAAAGACATGTAGGGCTTTTAGAGAAAGAATAAAGGAACACATATTGGATATCCAACATAAAAAACCTTCAAATGCCTTGGCAAGGCATATTATAACGCATAATGATCATCATTTTAAGTTTTGTATTATACAACAACTAGAAAAAGATCCACAAGGTAGAATCACTGAATTTCATTTAGATGTTTGTGAAATTAAATGGCAATTTAAACTAAATGCACACTCACATCCAGGGTTAAATGAGTTTGTGTCAATCAAGCCATTCTTGAGATTAAGGCATATTTTGGGATAATTATACACACCTATAAGGATAATACAAATAAAATCAATCAATATACTATATGGTATATTATTAAATTAAACATTTTTTAATATTTGTACATTATCAGTACCATAACTACAATACAAATACATTTTAATTTTAACAAATATATTTTATTTAAGTATTTAATGTATTTGATATGTTATGTATATACATAGTTAATTATAATAAGTTATTTGATTATACACAACACAAGTTAGTTACTATTTTATGTGGGGTAGTTTTTTGTGATACTTATGTGTTTTTAACAAAGTATTTTTTAACTATGAATATTTTTAACAATACATTAATTGTCAATTTATTTGAAGTGATAATTGTTGTAATTAGTGAGTCATTATTGAGTGTGGTTATATACTGGTTCAACACACTCTGAAGAAGTCATTTGACGAACCCTAGGTCAGTTGTGGAGAACCAGTTTTCTCATTTTTGTCTTTCCAGTTGGTGAAGCTTGTGCAATAAAGTACTGTGGTGGTTGAGCTTCAGACTCCGTGGATTTTCTTATAAGTGCTCATTATGTAATTTAGTAATACAAAATTTTAATAGGATTAATGGAACTGGTTTTAGTCCCAAGCATGATTTTACATGTAACACTGAAAGAGTTGCTTATGCCCTTTGGTGTTCTTGTGACCTGTTATATTGGGAAAAGCCAGAAGGCTTTTAAAATCAGGTTGCAGGAACATGTCAGGGACATTAACAAAAGGTTGTGTAGAAAGTCCTTTAGGTTTACATTTTAAAGATTTTCATGAGGGTAATGCTGAAGGACTTAGAGGATGTATCTTGGAACAGGTTACATTGAATGTAGGGGAAGTTTCTGTTGTTAAGAATAAACTTTTAAGGAAAGAAGCTATGTATATTTTAAGATTTAACACTTTAGTACCAAAAAGGTTAAACACAGTGTGGAATTGGAAATAATTAATTGATTGATAATTGATGTGTTACTTATAGCTTAAGTGGTGAATTTTCTTGGGCCATATATTGTGATGGTTTGATGATTTGAATTGTACTCCTTGACGGCCGTGTTTGGCCGAGGCACTAGAGACATTAAAACTTTTATTATTTTCATTGTGGCTGTGTTTTTTTATATTTCACGGAGTATACCGTTGCTTTGGAACACATTTCTCATCTCCATAAAACAAAGTTCTTCCCTGTCCATATTCAAGCACAACTTAGATCTTTGGAAGGGAAACAGAAAACTTACCCCAGGACTGCCCCCTGTGCTACTAATGGAAGGGGTAGTTCATAAATGCTTTATCTCATGCACAATTTCCCCTCAAATTATCTGTATTTTGATCCCAGTTATTGTTATTAGGTATAATATATAATATATATATGTATGTATAAAAGTATCAACCATGGGATGCGTAAGTCCAATTTATAACCAAATGGAATAGGTTATTTTGAGCACAAAAAAAGAAACTGGGTAGGCTTAAAATGGCCCGGAAGGGCAGTTAGCCTAATACTTACTTATTAACCTATGTACCTTTATAAAATTATGTACTTACCATGATGTCCCATCTGTGTTGTCCATTTTCATTCTTCCTCAGCGTATAGGTTCAGATCAGACACTCGGCTCCAACTTGGCCATTACATTAACTTGTGGCTCCTGACAAACTCATTAGCTCCTTTCCTACCTACAATGGCCTATCCCCAACATCCCTCAGATCCTATTTACAGCTTGAGAGAGACAGAAACTATAAAAGAAACACAATGCCATAACTGGAATTCAACAAAAGGGACATATATTGTCCTTAAGATTCTCCTTCCTCCAGAAGTCATTTGTAAGAACTGGAGGGGGATGGAGGGTGAGAAGTTGAGGAAGAATGAAAAAAGGCAACACAGATGGAATGTAAGTGCACAACTTCTTTATCTGATGTTTTCAATTTTCATTCATTCCTCAACATATGGGACAGAGTCCCAGCTATCTGAATTCCCAGATGGATTCTAAGGAAGGATATTCCTGACTACAATTGAGCTGAAGGCTGCTCTTCCCCTCAAGATCATATCTACTTTGTAATGAATGATAAAGGTATGTGGATTTGACCAAGTTGCAACTGCACAAATATTGTCCATGAATGCTCTAGACTGGAATACTGTGGAAGCAGCCATAGATCTGGTTGAGTGAGCTTTTAGAGGTTTAGTTAAGGGGAGATCCAATTTTTTGTAGACAAATGAAATGCACTCTGTCAGTCATCTAGCTAGAGTTACCTTTGTAACTGATTCACCCAAGTTATGTGCAAAGGAAACAAAAAGCTGGTTTGTCTTTTTAATTTCTTTTGTTCTGTACAGGTACAAATGTAATTGTCTATGAACATCCAGTAAATGCAGCATATATTCTCCTTTATTTGTAAAATTTGGGAAGAATACTGGCAGGTTAATGGCCTGATTAATGTTGGATTCTGACACCATCTTAGTTAGGAAGGAAGTAATGGCACATAAGGTGACCCTTGTGGAAAATCAAGTACAGGAGCTTAGAAGATAATGCTCAAAGGTCTGAAATTCTTCTAGCGGATATAATTGCAACTAAAAAGACAGTTTTCCAGGATAAAATTTTTAGATCACATTTAGCTGCAGGTTCAAAAGGAGAACGTGTTAAGGCTTGCAGTACCAAATTTAAATCCGATGGTGGTATAGGATCTTTATAAGGAGGTCTAAGTAGAAGAGTACCTTTCAAAAAGGCTTTGCACAGTTTAGAGGAAGCCAGGGATGAATTCTGAAACCCAGTATGAAAGTTACAGATAGCTGCGAGTTGAACTTTAATAGTCAATGAACTAGCACCCTCATTAAATAAACTCTATAGAAATTCAAGAACAGAATAAATAGGGACTGAGAAGGGGTCCACAGGATTCTGCTCTGCTCAATAAACAAATATTTTCCGTTTACTTCTGTAGAGTTTCCTCACAGAAGGTCTTTGGGAAGATACCAGTACAGAAAGGACAGGTGAAGAGAGCATAGGTTGCCTGGCTATTAATGGAATTGAAGAAACGATGTAGTCAGCTTGAAATTTGAGATGTCCAGGTGAACCATGCCTGTCAGGTGAGACAGAATAT
Organism: Protopterus annectens; assembly: GCF_019279795.1. NCBI lineage: Eukaryota > Metazoa > Chordata > Ceratodontiformes > Protopteridae > Protopterus > Protopterus annectens. Next base: position 1,882,966,273 of record NC_056735.1, read on the forward strand.
CTGGATTTGGATCCAGAATCCATGTGGGTGCAGAAGATTAGGCCAAAGGAAGAGAAACCAAATTTGTTGAGACCATTTAGGTACAATGAGGATGATTTTGCTCTTCAACCTGGCTGCTTTTTGAAGGAATTTGGTAATTAAAGGAGTCAGAGGATCATCATCTTCTTTCGGCTGTTCCCATTAGGGGTCACCACAATGGATCATCTGTTTCCATTTCTTCCTGTCCTCTGCAAATTGCTCTGTCACACGAATCACCTGCATGTCCTCTCTCACCACATCCGTGAACCTTATCTTAGGCCTTCTTCTTTTCCTGTTACCTGGTAGCTTCATCCTTAGCATCTTTTTCACAATATACTCAGCATCCCTCCTTGGCACATGTCCAAACCAACGTAATCTTGCCTCTCTGGCTTTGTCTCCAAACCTTCCAACCTGGGCTGACCCTCTAATATACTTATTCCTAATCCTGTCCACCCTTGTCACACCCAGTGCAAATCTTTAACTCTGCCACATCCAGCTCAAACTCTTGCCTTTTTGTCAATGCCACTGTCTCCAACACATATAATATAGCTGGTCTCACTACCCTCTTGTAGACCTTCCCTTTCACTCTTACTGGTACTCGTCTGTCACAAATCACTCCTGACACTCTTCTCCACCCAGTCCATCCTGCCTGTACTCTCTTCTTCTCCTCTCTTCCACACTCCCCATTACTCTGAACTATTGATCCCAAGTATTTAAACTCATCCATCTTCGCCACCTCTATTCCTTGCATCCTCACCATTCCTCTATCCTCCCTCTCATTCACACACATATATTCTGTCTTAGTCCTGCTGACCTAAATTCCTCTTCTCCCTAGAGCATATCCCCATCTCTCCAGGGTCTCCTCCACCTGTTCCCTACTCTCACTACAGATCACAATGTCATCTGCAAACATCATAGTCCACAGGGACTCCTGTCTGATCTCATCTGTCAACCTGTCCATCACCATTGCAAATAAGAAAGGGCTCAGAGCTGATCCTTGATGTAATCCCATCTCCACCTTAAACGCATCCATCACTCCCACTGTAGACCTCACCGCTGTCACACTACCCTTGTACATATCCTGTACCACTCTTACATACTTCTCTGATACTCCCGACTCCCTCATACAATACCACAACTCCTCTCTAGGCACCCTGTCATATGCTTTCTCTAAGTCTACAAAAACACAATGCAACTCCTGACCTTCTCTGTACTTCTCCATCAACACTCTCAGAGCAAACATTGCATCTGTAGTGCTCTTTCCCGGCATAAAACCATACAGCTGATGACTAATCATCCCATCCCTTCTTAAACTAGCTTCCACTACTCTTTCCCATAACTTCATGCTGTGACTGATCAATTTAATCCCTCTGTAGTTACTAGAGCTCTGCACATCACCCTTATTCTTAAAAATCTGTACCAAAACACTTTTTCTCCATTCCTCAGGCATCCTATCACTTTTCAAGATTTCATTAAACAATCTGGTTAAAAACTCCACTGCCATTTCACCTAAACACCTCCATGCTTCCACAGGTATGTCATCTGGACCAACAGCCTTTCCATTCTTCATTCTCTTCATAGCTATCCTTACTTCCTCCTTGCTAATCCATTGTACTTCGTGATTCACTATCCCCACATCATCCAACCTTCTCTCCCTCTCATTCTCTTCATTCATCAACCCCTCAAAGTACTCTTTCCATCTCCTCAACACACTCTCCTCACTTGTGAGTACGTTTCCCTCATTATCTTTATCACCTTTACCTGCTGCACATCTTTCCTAGCTCGGTCCTTCTGTCTAACCAATTGGTGCAGGTCCTTTTCTCTCTCCTTACTGTCCTACCTTTCATACAACTCTTCATATGCCTTATCCTTAGCCTTCGCCACCTCTCTCTTTGTCATGCACCTCATCTCCTTATACTCCTGTCTACTTTCTTCATCTCTCTGACAATCCCATTTCTTCTTTGCCAACCTCTTTCTCTGTATACTCTCCTGTACTTCTTCATTCCACCACCATGTCACCTTGTCGTCCTTCCTCTGTCCAGATGTCATACCAAGCACCTTTCTAGCCATCTCCCTGCTCTGTTGTAGTTATCCAGCTATTTGGTAACTCTTCACTGCCACCCAGTGCCTGTCTTAACTCATCCCTGAACTCCACCTCACAATTACCCTTTTTCAATTTTCACCATTTGATCCTTGGTGCTGCCCTCACACTCTTCCTCCTCTTCTTGATCACCAACGTCATCCTACAAACCACCATCCTATGCTGCCTAACTACACTTTCCCTGGTCACCACTTTACAGTCTCCAATCTCCTTCAAACTGGCCCTTCTACATAAGATATAATCCACCTGTGTGCATCTTCCTGCACTCTTCAATGTCACCCTATGCTCCTCCCTCTTGTTAAAATACATATTCACCACAGCCATGTCCATCCTTTTCGCAAAATCCACTACCATCTGACCTTCTGCATTCCTTTGTTTAACACCATACCTACCCATCATTTCCTCATCACCTCTGTTCCCTTCACCAACATGTCCATTGAAATCTGCTCCAATCACCACACTCTCACCCTTGGGTACAGTTATCACCACTTCATCCAACTCACTCCAAAAATTTTCGTTCTCATCCATCACACACCCAACTTGTGGAGCATATGCACTAACAACATTCATCATTTCACCATCAATTTCCAGCTTCATAAACATCACTCTATCCGACAATCTTTTCACCTCCAAAACATTCTTAGCATACTGTTCCTTCAGGATAACTCCTACGTCATATCTCCTCCCATCCACACCATGATAAAACAATTTGGACCTACCTCCGATACACCTAGCCTTACTCCCCTTCCATCTGGTCTCCTGCACACACAATATACCAACCTTCCTTCTGTCCATCATATCAGCTAGCTCTCTCCCTATACCAGTCATACTGCCAACATTCAAAGTTCCGACCCTCACTACCACAGTCCTAGCCTTTCTCCTCTCTTCCTGCCTTCGGCCATGACTTCCGCCTCTTCTACTCCTTCGGCCAACAGTAGCCCAATTTCTGCCAGCACCCTGTTGGCTAACAATACTGGTGGTGGTCGTTATTAACCCGGGCCTCGACCAATCTGTTATGTAAATATTAACTGGTGTCAGCACAAATTATTTGGCGAAGTTTTATACCGGATGCCCTTCCTGACACAACCCTCCCCATTTATCTGGGCTTGGGACCAGCACAAAGAAATGCACTGGCTTGTGCATCCCCTGTGGCTGGATAAGAATACAAAAGAGCATGGGGCCAAGCGTAGAGTAGACCATCCCCTGGTGACTCCCCCGGTGGTGGGATTAAGGCAAAGAAGCTGCTGAACGTGTTTAGGGGAGATGCAAAAAAGATCACATCAAGGTTGGTCCCACTGATGGAAAATCATGTCTGTCACTTTACTGTTGAGGAACCACTTGTGAGCTAGTAAGATGGACCTGCTCAGTTTGTCTGCTATCACATTGGACTTCCCCAGAATATCCACAGCAATTAGAAAGTGGTTTGAAGGAATAACCCATCGCCACATCCTCAGGGCTTCTTGACACAGGGGATAAGATCTGGTTCCCCCTTGTTTGTTGACGTACCAAACTACTGACATGTTGTCCATTTGGATCACAATTGTTCAGAACACAGATATGCAAGTTGGCCTATTCGGGACACCAAGTGCCTTGGACTGTCTTCCCCGGAAAATGCACCTCCCAATCTAGGAAACATCCACTATGGCTTTGGCTGAGGGAGAATGAAAGGATGACCTTGTAACAGTTGCTGTGACTGTATCCACCGGGAAAGATACAGTTTTCATACCTGAGTTATTCTTATCTTTGTCAACATGGGCTGAGAGAGAATTGACCATTGTGTTTGTAGCATCCATTGCAGAATTTTCATGTGATACCTTGTTAAGGGAACTAAAATAATAGCTGCTAACATTGACCCCAGGGCTTGCAGAATCAACCAGGCTGAAATTCTGGAACTGCAAAATATTTTTCTGACCTGATTCCTTATTGTTTGCACTCTTGAAAGAGGAAGCGATGCTACCATAGATACTGTGTTGACTATTGCTCCTATGAATTCCAATGTCTGAGTTGGTTGAAAGTGTGACTTGTTGCAACTGATGGTTATTCCAAGATTTAAACAAGTCTGTAACACTTGGTCTAGTGCTTGTACCAGTTGATGCCTAGTCAGAGTGGTAATGAGCCAGTGATCGAAGTATGGAAACACCTGGAATCCCTGCAGTCTCATATGAGCTTATACTACTGCCATACACTTGGTGAACACCCTGGTGGATGTGGTGAGGTCAAAGGGCAGTGCTCTGAACTGGTAGTGACTGGCTCCCAACTGGAAGTGTAAGTACCTTCTAGATTGTCCGAAGGTCTATCGAGCACATCCAGTCATCCTTGCTCAAAAAGGGCAGAATGGACTGAACTGTGACCATTCGAAACTTGGAGTGCCAAATCAATTTGTTCAACACAGTGAGGTCTAAAATCAGTCATCAGTCTCTGTCTTTTTTGGCACTAAAAAGAATCTTGAATAATTTCCAGATTCTATTTGGACTAGAGGGACCCCTTAGATGACTCTTTTTTAGCAGTGTTTGGATTTCTAGTGCTGCTGCTTCCCTCTGATTGGGTGTAACATTGGGGATTTTCCTGGGTAATGGGGGTTGGTAGGGAAAAGGGAATAATATAACCTCTGAAAATGATTCTCTGCACCCAAGTGTCCTTTGTTATGTTTAGCCAGGCTTCCTGGTGCAGAGATAAAAGACATCCAACTGCCTCCAGTGGATGGCAATTGGGTCTCCTTTCAGGAGTGCTGAAACGGTCTGTCAGAAAATGTATCTCTAGACCCTTTGTTTTGTGGGCCTTCTCTGCCACAGGGGCATCTTCTCCTATTATCACTCCCTCCTCTGCTTCTGGGTGAACTACCTCCACGTGTGTTCTGGAAAGGACACTGATATTTCCTGAACCGTATCTTTTGACCTCCCCATTGATTCCTGGAAAAGGTCCATTGAGGGGTTGAAAAAATGTATGCACACTGCAGATAGGGCCTTTCTGTCCTTCTTGCACCTGGAGAGTGTCTTTTACTATAGGACCAAACAAAGAAGAACCAACAAAGGGAGCATTAATGAAAGATGACTTGAAGGGCTCCACAAAATCACACAGGCACACCCAGGCATGCCTTCTGATGGAAATGCCTGAACCTGCAGCCCTTGAGGTGCCATCTGCAGCATGCGAGATGGCCTCATGGAAGAAGTTGCAATAGACTGAAGGGTAGCCAGCTGTGAGACCACAAAAGTTTGAACCTCTGCAGTAGTGGCCCCTGAAAGTGAGTTTGAATGTTCTTAATCAAGTCCCTTTGCACTCTTGTGAAGTGTGCTAAGTAGCTCAGTGATCAGAGAGAGCAAATGTCAATGAAGCATAAACTCACTTCCCAAATCTGTCCAGTGCCCTAGATTCTCTATTAGGGGGATCAACAGTGGAACTCTGTTCCATGAGTTCCTTCTTTGTAGCTGGTGACATGACCAGGGAATCAAGTGATACTCCCTTACGCCAATGTTCTCTTCCTAACAATGGAGCCAGAATCCTGTCTGGTCTCTTGGAGATCAGCTCAGTCATATCAGGTTCTTTCCACACCCACTTAGAAACCAAATCAATAAATTCAGCAGCGGGTGGAGTGACCCAGGAGGTAGATGGGCCAGTCCCAAAAGCTTCCAGAAATACTGACTCATCAGAGTTGGGTTTTGGGCAGATCAACCACCCTTCTGTTTTACTCATTACATCTGAATGATACCACCAGATGCATCTGCAGTTAACTCCTACTGATGCCTCTTGCCATCAAATATTGCTTGTTCATATTTGCATCGATAATTCCAATAATTGACCTCTGTATAGTGCAGGCAAGTAGATATTAACTGTTGTTTTTATTATATTAATTTATATATAGATATAATTTTCAAATTTTTGTAAATATTTCAACAACCAGATAATACAGACAGAATTTCTTAGCCTCATATGAATGCTCTGAGCTAGATGAATAAAATACTGTTGACAGTATGTGTGTAACTTGAGTGGTTGCTGAGATATTGTAAGTTGTTTACAAAATATTACAAACGTAATAGTTACCGTGTTTACTGTGACTTATAAAATTCATTTTAAGACCTAAAACCTAAAGAATACTATCACTATAAAGATAGTTTGTGCTGAAGAGTTTGCCATTTATACTTGTTTCATAACCACTATGGTTCCGGAGATATAACCATTTGTTTGAAATGTGAGGACATAATTTGATTCTGACCAAAGGTTTTGGCTCTACCCATTGGAAGTTAAAGTGCAAAGTTGCTGAGTTCCATTAGAGTGAATGAGTTAAGAATCGCAAGGATGTCTCCAAATGAGACGTCATTGGGTGGTGATTTGAGAGATCCTTCTCCTTTATCAAAGTCAGTATCCTCAGTGACAGACTCCTGGAGAGTGTCCAAGTGACTCATCTTGCACGCCCTCTTCCTATGGACTTATTCGATGGGATGATCTTGGAGAAGTATCGGAAGAGATGACAATATCTGGCTGGGCAGTCTGGAAGCTTTGGGCTGGCTGTTCCAGTGAAGTAGAATGCTGAGGGTCACACTGCAAAGTCTGCTGAGATGTCAAGGGTGGATCCAATGGGGAAGGCCCACCTGACTTGATGGAGTAGAGAAAACCCTTTTTACAACCTCAAAGGCAGAATACTCCAGAGAGAAGGAAGCCACCGGAGCCAAAAAACTAGTTTCTGGCTCACTATTTCCCTCATCTACGAGAGCCATCCACCTGAAGTGGAAGCTGGATCTCCAAGAGGAAGAGATGGTTCCAAAAAACTCAGAGTCAGTCCTATTCCCTTGGATCCAACCTGGAAGCTTTGGTTCTGAGAGTCATCCGGATCTGAATATGTCGTGGCCTGTGCACTCAGAGTAATGGTCAGATTCAAAGACAATTCTATTGGACTGGATGCAGAAGGGCCCACAATGCTCAGATTTGAGGAAATGGATGGTGTTTCTGACCTGAGGGGGTAGAAACCATGAAGACTCCCTTCTGAAATTGCTCTGTGAAGAATCTCCTCATCATCCTTTCCACATCTGCCTCCATCAGACTTTTGGAAGAATGACAGAATGGGTTCCTGTTACATTATCAAAAGATAACATAATCGAACACTCAGAACTTCAAAACAGACGCATTTCGAAGATCGCATTGTGGGATCACAGTACAGTGAAGATTGGGATATTTGCCCTTTCCTCACTGTAGTTTGATCTCGGAGTTGGAATATATATTTAGTGGGGGGGGGCTGGGCGCAGCCCCCCAACAATAAAAGCTTTGATATGCGGCCATTTTGATGTTTTGAGCATTCGATTACGTTTTCTTTCGATAAAGTAATATGTACCTGATAGAACACCACTGAAGGAGACTTAGAGTGCTGTTCTAAAAAAGGGGAGGGCACCCTGGAAGAGAATGGATCCATGATGGGTGGGTATACAGTGCGAGGCAAGGGCTTAGGAACTGGGGACTTCAGATCTGAAAAATGTTTTGTTGGATCTCAGGTTGTTGGACTGGAAAGGTACTTGGTCGGATCCGAAGATGGTCGGATCCAGGAGACTTTGAATCCAAGTTCTCCCTCCTTTTCTTCAGCTCTGAAGACATAGAATCCGAAGAATCAACAGATCTGGACCTTTTTGAACAGTCCTTAACTTTAATTTTAGGAGACTGAACTCCAGATAAGGCTTTAGTGAATGAAGTTGGCAACATACCTTTTAAGATTAATTTGTTCTTTCTCTCAGTTAAAGCCTTTGGATTAAAACCATGACAAATATTGCAATCTTGATCTAGGTGTTTTGCACAGAGTGTAGGCATCTGAAAAGGGCATTTTATACCCACATCTCTCACACTTTTTAAAGCCTTTCTCAGACATAATGTTTAAAATAGTTATATACAACAGTAGTAACTAGAAGTAACACTGAAAGAAATCTTATAACCAACAATAGTAAGCAGAAACAAAAAAGGAAAAAAATAAGGAAACAGAACTTTTTTCTTTTTTGTTAAGAAACTAGAGGAGTATAACACCCCCGTCTGGAAAAAATTAATGGGGTTAGGAAAGTCCTGCCGACAAAAGTAGTGAGAATACGCTAGTAAGTGTATAAAGGAGAATAAAAGTGAATAAGGGTAGCAAAAACTCTTACCATGGAAAGTATCAAATAGAAAGAGATTTACCAAAGGCTAGTGGATAAAGATAAATTTTAAAGAAATATCACTTATCTTAAACAGTTTGCTCAAGAGCTGTAGTCAACCACATCTACTCGTGAAAGTGGCAAACAAGATCTAAGGGATTTTGGGAATAGTGCAATGTGGGTAGGAAAGGAGCTCAAGAGTTTGTCAGGGGTCACAGGCTAATGTAACAGCTAAGTTGGATCCAAACCCATATATTGAAGAATGAAAATTGACATCAGATCAAATGTTAACGTGGCTCTCAGTAAATCTGAAGCTTCTATTTAATCAAAGCTGTTCCTTCTTTACTCTATTGAAACTCAGACTTCCACTGTGATGTAAAAAAATTCAGCACACTATAACTTTTCATGCTTCTCAGATACTCTGTTCTCAGTCAGGAATGAATCAAATTTCTGGATCCACAACTCAGAGTACTGGGGCAAGTTATGGTGGACGTTTCCTTTTTGTTTTAAACACTATATTTCTTAAACAAAAGATGAAATGGCTTATTTGTGATTATGCTTAACACTGTGTTACTTCAGCATCATAAATGAATAACAAGATGAGACATGAAACAACAGCATGCTACCAGCTTCATCAGCTTTTATTTTCAGACTGTGTAACAGTGTTAAGGAACCAGACAATATGTTGTGTATATAGGACTCTGTAAGAGATCAAAGGCAACAAAACTTTAAGGATATGCCCACATATATTACATAGACTTACATTATTAAAATGTCACAACTACTTCTTGCCAGTTTTCAAGAGTTTCACAAGTAATGCTTATTATGCTCTTAAGTTGTTCAGCAGCAAATTGTATGTCATTGTATATTAGGGCTGTGTAACAAACAGTCCAGCTTACCTACAGTAGAATGACCTTGGCTGCTGACTACCATGCCTTAGCTTTGGTAACTGTACCAATATGGCCAATAAACAGCTGTGGGGTAAAGATGGGTACAGACCATTGTTGGAAATTAAATGATCTACACAATCATGAAAGCAAACTGGCGAAATAAAGTCAACAAGGTATGTTGGTTATTCATTGGCAATTTTAGTTTACTGGTTTTAACTACTAAAATTTGATACTAGCTTATGCAGAAATTAATACATGCCATACTGTCAAAGTCACTCACTCAAGTACAAAGTGATTGTTTCTGGTAATGACTTCATTAAAAGTAACACCACAGATTTCCAACTGATTGCCAACAGTGAGACTGAGATTCTTCGACATTTAGAGTCACTCAAATCTGAGTTATTACTGGAATGAATCTAAATAATTATACCAGTGCTAGCATTTGCTATGTGAACTGCCTTATGGTACCACTGCTCCAGACCTCAAGAAAGCACATTGTCAGAACTAAGGGTAAACTTACAGTAAGTTTTTGCCAAGAATTCAAATGGGACCTTTCTGATTTTGACACGCGTGCAAACCATTTACTGGAAATAACGTACCATTCTGCACTTTACTTAAGAAAATTATTCCTCATGTCATATTGTACAAGCAAGTGCTCCCTGCAAAAGATTTATAACTAGGTCCACAGAATGCAACACAGTAGTGCAAAAGACCATAGATTTGTTAGACTGTGTCATGTTTTGGCAACATTTGCCATTGCAAAAGCTGGTCTCTGTTAGTCATGCCTGAATGAATTTGCTATGCTACTGACAATAGCCCTCCCTCTGGGAGTGAAGATAAACTGTTCTACATGGCAGAAACACAGCATCCATTGCCAAGTATTCATTATCTTAATGAGGAATCAATAAGAACTAATAGAAAATTTAGAGTTCAGCTCATTCAGCTACCGAAATCTGAATGAAATGTTATGCAGAAATTTAATGAGCACAATGCTGCTTATGCCTGTTGCTCTGCTACATGTACAATTGTGTGCTTTGTGTGCCATAATGAGAACATGAAATCTTAACTTGATATCAGCCCTTGAATATTTCTATATCCTATGCAGTGCATGTGTGTGTGTGTGTGTGCGCGCGCGTGTGTGTGTGTGTGTGCGTGTGTGCGTGCGTGTGTGTGTGTGTGTGTGTGTGTGTGTGTGTGTGTGTGTGTGTGTGTGTGTGTTCAGTCTCATTGATAAATTCTAGCCCTCACTCCATAAGTGTCTTTCTATTCAGTCAAAACACTGACACCATAACACTTAGCAAAAAGTAGCTCATAACCGTAACTTTTAAAATAGCTGTACACCTCAGCCTTTAGGTTGCTTTTTTTGACTGTATTCAAAAAGCATAGGGAATCTGTAAAGAATTCAAAACAGAACCATCAGAGTTCATTTTGAAGTATTGAAGCTATATTACAAAAAATACTGAACATAATGAGATGTAATCTTTAACTAAAAAGTTAACACAGACAGCATGTTGTAAATTCAAGGGCCTATCACAATACACTAGCATGTAATAGGTTATGTAAAGATTTCTGAGCTCATTTTTAAAAAAATAGGGACATCATATGAAGGAACTACACTAATTTTGCAGCTAACATTTATTTTTATATCACCAGATGCATGGCATGAAGCTGCATTAGTGCTCATTTTAGGCATCAAAAGTATAGAAATGAAAACAGTACTACAATGGCTTCCATAACCTACTCAAGAGAAAGTTAAGTCTTGAAGTCTACTGTCTATATACTTTATTTAGAACCTTAAATGTATTTGTGTTGAAGGTGCTTTTGGCTTTTAGTTAGAACTTCTTCAGACAGGTTAAATAAATCAATGCACATCTTTTTGGTATTTATAAATCTCAAAAGTTTAAAAAATAGTAATAACCATAGATAACAGAATTAGTCTATGACCATTACAGATGGAAGTGAGTGAATGTCACTGCAGTCATTGCTGACGAATGTAGGCATTCTTGAAAAACTAACAAGCTTAGGGCAACTAACCAGTAATATAGAAGCAGTCTATGTGAAAATATAAACAGGAGCATGGAGTGTGTTGATTAGTAAGAGGGAAGGAATTTCAGGATGGCCAGTGACTGCCTAGTCTGGAATCTTTATGGTATTCCAGTCAAAGGTATCCTGTAATTTAGCCAAGCTCATAAATGTCAGCAATGTTTGTCCTAAAAAATGTCTCAGCAATTAACTGTCAGGAGAATAGATAACAATGGAAAACAAACTTGTAAAATGTCACTTAAAAATGTCATTAACATTGCTTTTGCTAACACAAGGTAGACACAAAAACTCCCTAGCAAGCTGTAACCCAATACCACAATACTCTGTTATAGTCAGACATGGAGAAATGTTGGGAGAACAGACCCCAAGTACACAATCCAGTGGTCCCCTACTTAAATGTTCACGAGTCAGTGTTTTTTTAAAGAAAAAGAAAACAGGGACTGACATAAAGGTGGGATAATTGCCAAGGAACGCAGCCAACCAATACCAGACATATCCATGTCTTGACTAGAAGTAAGAAGGTCAGCAGTACTCATGCTGCAGAGAGCCAAGGAGATACCTGAAAAAGGATGTACAGAGGAGGACAAATGTGCAATAATGCACCCAGAATGAAACACTGATGCCAACACATATTAAGAGACAAGTCACTTAGCAGGAAAGTGGAGCAAAGAGAATAAAACTGAATAGCCTAAGAGAATCGAGACAGTCAGTCCTCTAAAGAATGAATAAAATGGCTCCAAAAATATGTGAAATAAAAAGCGTTAGCATTGTCAGAGATAAATTGACAGTGCAAGAGGGTAAAAAAAAATAGCTCAAAGAAATCTTACTAAATTAAAAGCTCTGCTGGCAAACACAGGTTATCTTGTGCTGGGCTTTGTTTTGATACCTAAGTCATTACCTACAGTAGAAAAAACACAGTGGGATGTCAAGATGCAAAATGGAAACAGTAACATTGTGAGACTAGAACAAAATTACAGAAAACAATGCTATGTGGTAAATTTTCATATCCGGAGTTTGTTAAAGATATTATGGTGGAGCAAAATTTGTAAAAAGTGGTTATGCAGTATGTGCAAAAAGAGGGATCCACATTGTGTACTGACAAATAATATTGTAGCTTTGGGTTTTATCAGGGAATGTGTCAAAAAGAATGTCAAAAGATGGGTGTCTAAAAGAATGCCAAAAGGTGGAAAACTGCATTGAAGTAAAGCCTGAGTCATTCAGCTAAGACATTAAAGAATACAGGAATGCATACAGATCTACACAGAAAGAAGGCTTGGTGAAGAGAAAACAAAAGGGAACTACCTAAGGACCAAAAAAGAGGAATAATGTGCCTGCTTATTTGAACTGTTTCTTTCTGAAATGTGTGTGCTTTGTTTGCTGTAGCCAAGAAGTTAGTAGTTTATTGACCATTTTGGGCTAATTTCTATCTCTTTCATTTTCCTGCTATAAAAACCACATTTGCGCATTTTTTTGCACTTGTATTCAGCTCCACGAGTGCTTGCCAGATGCCCTGCAGAGTTCTACAGCAGAAGAGAGACAAAATAGAAAATTTGGAGTGATTAAGTATCATTTTTCTGCATTTTCTTGCTGTCTTTAACTAAATTCTGCCTAAAACGCCAATTTTTTAGCATTTCTGTGACTTAAAAAGCTTGTTTCTGCTAGATATTGTACTTATTTGCTGCCTGTACTTGAACTAAGTCATTTTTGTGTTTAAATAATCTGTTTAACTGTTGTAGGCTGCACACTAAAGTGTGATAGCCATTTCTGTGCATGTAAAGTGTTTTTTTTATTGCATCTGCTTTATTTTCTGAAAAAAAAAAAAATATATATATATATATATATATATATATATATATATATATATATATATATATATATATATATATATATATACTTGTTTCCTGCCTTTCTGAACGAGTATAGTTCAGTTTTCAGGTTATTGCTGAATTCAGGGCTGTGTTACAAGTTTCTATGTTGTCTATACCTTACATGGATAGAAGGAAGTTTCTCTGTTCACCTGTGAGAGAGGGGAGCTTTGAGCAGCCTATCTGTCCCTGGAGGAGTGGTTTCAGCCCAGAAGTTAGTAGTTTATTGGCCATTTTGGGCTAATTTCTATCTCTTTCATTTCCCTGCTATAAAAACCACATTTGAGCAGTTTTGCGTGCCGGGCAGTGCCGGTTAGCTAGGGTTAAACTATTCCCGGCTCCACGAAGTCTACTCTTCAATTTTTCCCTTGGAACTAAACAAACATTCAACTTAAGCACTCAAACCATTCATTTCACAGCCCAGCACTTGCTCAAAACTCATAGCAAGCACTAATTAACCGTAGCACTAGACCCCCTATACTGTCCAGAAGAACAAGGCTCTCTATTCGTCCCTACCAGCCAATCAGTAAAACAGCTCATTTTACCTATTCAGGCATGTTCAAAAGACAGTTTCAGGTGTACTCTCTAGTCCAACTGGTGAATCTGGGCATTTTGAGGCAATGTTAGAACTGCCTCATGTACACAGACAACCCTCTCCTCAACAAACACTAATATATGCGAGAGATGCAATTATACAGCCAAACTGGAGGCAAAGCTCTCACAAGCCAAGACTGCAACTGACCATCAAGAGGAGAAGGAAAATACTTGCAACACACCACCAGTCTCACATAGACTTAATAAACCAACACCGGCAAATAACACACATAAATACACAAAAACATACTCGGAGGCTCTAAACAAAAATCTGCAAAAGCAACAGAGACCTCCAAAGCAGACACCCAAGCAACCTCCACAACCCATCACAAACCATGAAACACATACTTCACATAATCAGTGTGCCATGCAAACACAGCCCTTAAGGCAAAATAACATACCCAACACACTAGTAATAGGCGATTCTATAGTCAGGCACACTGATGTCCCACTAACTAGGCTGGACAAGGAGAAGGTTACAGTTAGTTGCCTGTCAGGTGCCAGGATCTGCCACATAACACAAGCACTCAGGTCGCTCCAGAACAAGTACAAATATGACACTGTCATTGTCCATGTTGGTGTGAATGATCTGAGACATCCCTGGACTCCATGAAAAGAGACATTGAAGAGCTCTCTGATCACGTAGCCCAAGACAGTATGACCCTGCCCCTGAGTAGCATCCTGCCCTCACCAAGAATGATGCTACAGTATAAAGAAAAAATTATCAATTTCAACAATTGGCTAGGTTTTTGGTGTCATTCAAAGGGGAGCCAGTATCTGTCCACCTGGGATGACATGCTCGACAAGCCACGTTGCTTGACAAGAGATGGCTTGCAGCTGTCACCTTTAGGATTTCGAATACTGGCAAAGGCTTTTGCCACCCCCATAGTGCCTTTTTTAGGCAGGGCTCAAAAGACAAACCCACCACAGTAAATAGCACAAGTAACCAAAAACTAAGGGTAATGCTACTCAATGCCAAAAGTCTAAACCTCAAAATGCATGCACTCGAGGCACTCCTCAGTATGGAGAACATTGATACCTGTGCAGTAACAGAAACCTGGTTTAAGGCTCCAGAGAGCATCCCAGCACTACCAGACTATAACTCATACCATACTTTTTGGCCACAGAACCTGGACTGAAACACAAAAGGCGGGGGTATATCCATTTTCATCAAAGATACCCACACCTCCAGGTTAGTGGCTCAGCACAATGTCTCAGAGATCATCCATGTGCAACTAACAACAGGCAAAACTGCAATTCAAATTGTAGCTTGCTACAGATCACCCACCATGACCCAGGACCCCCATTCTGCATTTCTGGAGACACTGGAAAATATGAAGGTCCTACCAAACACCCTAATATTGGGTGATTTCAATTACCCAAACATTAACTGGGAGAACTATTCAAGTACTAACTCCCTTGCCCAGTGCTTCCTAGAATTTATAAACTTTATAAACATTGGGAACCTCCAAACATTGGACCCTACCCAGTTTGGCTTTGTTAAGGGCAGATCATGCCTTCTAAACCTGGTGGACTTCTTTCAGACAGTTACCAAGGCTTTAGACGTGGGAAAGGAGGTCCACACAGCCTACCTAGACCTCGCAAAGGCTTTCAACACCATTCCCCATTCTGGTATTATAAACAAGCTCACCAGCCTGAACATAAGCCCCTATGTCACGAGATGTGTTGCCAGTTGGCTCACAGATAGAACCCACATGGTGAGAGTTTCAGGCTCTAGGTCCGACTCTAAACAGGTTACAAGTGGCGTCCCCCAGGGCTCAGTCCTGGGACCCCTCCTGTTCGGCATATACTTCTCAGAGGTACAGGCAAGCACAGGAGGACTATGGCTGACCAAGTTCGCAGACGACTGCAAACTGGGTGCCAGCATTGACTCTCCAGCTGATACAGATATCCTCCAGAAGGGTCTCACTGAGATGGATACCTGGTGTCAAAATCATGGCCTCAAGCTAAGTGCCAAAAAGTGCATAGTCATCCACTTTGGAAAAAAAAAACCCACCTGCAAACTACCACATGTGGTAGTCCCCTAAATACAGAAAATGAAATAAGGGCTCTGGGGACCCAATTAAATAGTAATCTCTCCTTTGATAATCATATTGCCAAGGTGGTTAGAAAATCCTTCTATGTGGCCCACCTAATCACAAAAGGGTTCACATCTAGAACAAAAGAGGTTATTGTGCCCCTCTACTCATCACTCATCAGACCCATCATAGAGTACAATGCCCCATTTGGGATGTACCTTACAAGACACCTGCAACAGCTGGAAAGACCACAGAAGTACCTCAACAAGAGGATTACTGGCCTCAAACATATGCCCTATGCAGGTCGACTGAAGAAACTCCAGCTGTACTCAGTTGCATACCGCCTACTCAGAGGTGATCTCTGCCTGACATACAAGGCCATGTCCAAACCAGAACTGATGGACATGCTCCACCTAAAAAAAAAAAAACAAGATTCCTGTCCCAGAGACTCCCCATGCTTTGGAATATGATTCCAATCTACATTAGGCAGAGCCCCTCACTAACACTCTTCAAGAGAAACCTTGATGAGTGTATGGAAAACAAAAGATTTACCCCGGGGATCACTGCAGTGGTTCTGCTGGACAGAATCACAGGGAACTAATGGCTCTGCTGGACAGAGACACAGAGAACTAATCTAAGGGGGTGGCAAAACCCAACACATTCTGGATAGGCTTACATATGCCCTCGGGCAGATAGCCTAGTACTTACCTATGAACCTATGAACAGGGTAACAGAATATGGTGGCACCAAGAGAGAGAATAATTATTCCAAATGGTGACAATAACAAAAGGTAAATGAACGTTGCATCAATCTGGTAGAACAAGTGGGAGTTATTAGAAGTCTGACCAGCATAAATGAGAATTAAGAATTCATAGAGACTAGCAAAAACTAACTAGCCAATAATAATAACTAAGACCAATGTGTACTACTTAGAGCAGTGTAGGTGTGTGTGTGTGTGTGTGTGTGTGTGTGTGTGTGTGTGTGTGTGTGTGTGTGAAATCTTATCTATAAAAGAAAGGCTAGTCATGGGTAAATAACAGGCATTCAGTCTATAGACCACTACAAACCTAGCCAATAAACCATACTCAAAAGTTATATCTGGCTTCAGGGTGTGTAACACAAGATGGGGGGGGGGGATTTGAAGCTGCCCATCTAGTTACCTTGGTTTGCCTTGAAGTTGATAAGGATAATATTCTGCTTACCATATAGTAGAAGTTTGTTCCAGAGGGATACATTGCAATATTATTTTATTTAAATTGCTTTTGTTTACTGGGAAAATGCAACTGGGTTTCATTGTCCACTTTCATTGGAGGCCTGGGGAGAAAAGCTCCAGACATCATAGATGCAGAATATAATAAAGTTTAAATAAGCTCTAAAGAAAGGACATTGTGCAAAAATAATGACATTCATTAAAATGGAACAAACAGGAGCTATCTCAGAAACATATAACATGAAGAAAAACATGAATCTATACAGCTAATTACCCACTGTTGAAAGTTTTCCTTTAACCAGGTGCCTGAAGAACCACGTGATCTGTAAATGAATATGAGGTCAAGGAGGGACAATTTTTTATGGCTGAAAAGGCAAGACAGAGATCAACACTTAGGAGTTTCTGTGAGGCTGAGTAGAGCAAGAGGGTTGGCAGTATGACCAGATAACTGACAGCCCTAAGGTCATTGATCTTTTTAGTTAGGAATCTCTGAGGTATTTCATGATATGTGATATGTTTATATAAACATTTATATAAAAGGGCATTATATTCAATAACAGGTCTGATGATAGATGAGTAAATGACAATTACGTTTTCTTTGTCTCTATTGGTGGTGCTTCTGGATATTAGATGAGCCAGACAGATTGTGTTCTGATCTACTCCATAGACATAGTTAAAAGATAGGGAATTTTCAGCAAGAGTATCTAGATTCCTTAAAACAGTGTCTGACTGGAGGGCTATGTTGCCTTTGTAGTTTGATGTGGAAATGACTTTTTGCCAAAATGATCTATACTAAATTTTTTCACATTTAGTTTGAGACCAAAGTCCTTGCACAAACTGATAACATATTCTAAGCAATGTTAAAGCAATCTGAGAGTTAGTGGAGGACTGAATAACAGTACCCAATTTATAGCTGTCTGCAAATTTAGATAACCATGCATCAGATGTGTTGGCTTGAAGATCTGAGAAATAAATGACAAACAGGAAAGGACTGTGCCTACTGGTATACAACTGGTAAACTTTTTGCTTTTTGAAATGTAACCTGTGACTCTAACCACACATATTTTATCAGACAATCAGTTATCTAGCCACTGCATACCATACAGATTTATATTCAGATTTACAAGTCTACCAGTAATACATACATGGAGGAATAGCATTAAAGGCCTTGGCCAGGTCAAAACATGCGTAACCACTATCCATTGCTACACTGCCTTTTTCAATTAAATGAATGAAGCTAAAGAGACAAGACTTGTCTTTAACAAAACCAAACCCATGATG